>NC_091120.1:167829487-168129487 GCF_040183065.1 Periplaneta americana | reverse complement strand
ATCCTGATAGTGCTGTATTTTCAAAATTGTCTCATAATAATCTCTTTCTATTATCTAATATTATTTGAAATATATTAACATTCTATGTATTTTAGCTTAATTCTGCTACATTGTTTGTATTTCAGTGTTTAATTAATAGTTCATAATATTTTGTTGTTTAATTCGTAAATAACTCTTGTATACATGTAACTCTTATCTAAATCAAATTGCTGAATTCTTTGTAAGTTGATACATCATCATCATCATCATCATCATCATCATCATCATCTTCCTAACAAGTATTAGGCCAAGTGGCCTGTTACGGTCTCAAACTAGAATTTTCAGTCCATCTCTTCTTTGGACGGCCTAGAGATCTTTTGCCATATGGATGGTAATGGAAACAGTGCTTTTGGAATTCTGCATCGATTCATTCGTTCGAGATGACCCTTCCACTGAAGTTGATATTTGCTGATGAACTGCATAATGGGTTCTATTTGAAGTTCTTGCATTATGTCCTAATTTTTTTTATGATCCCAGCGAGTATATCCAGCTGTTGTTCTCATAAACCTCATCTCACTTGCTGTTATTCTACTGACATCTTTATTCTTCATAGTCCACGCTTCACTACCATAGCTTAATACTGGCTGTGCTAAGGTTTTATACAAGCCTATTCTTGTGTGTCTTTGTACTAGTGAAGGTTTCATGATTTTATTAATGATCCCCATTGTTTTATTATATTTACATATATGATATTTTACATAGTTGATACATATGTATGTATACTTTTTGCTGGTTGAGAGGAAGAGAAGGCCTTACGGCCTTAACTCTGCCAGCTAAAATAAATTATTATTATTATTATTATTATTATTATTATTATTATTATTATTATTATTATTATTATTATTATTATTATTTTACTTCTTCATTGCTCCATCTTTTCATTCCTTCATTTTTTCCCCGTCCATCTCTTTCATTCTTTCTTATGTACCCTTTTCCTTTCACACTCTGCCCAGCAACTACCCTTACTAAAGCGACATATGACCACTACAGTATGTTACAATGCAGTATTTGCTGTAGTACGTCGCTTTGTGACGTATTAATTATTACCAGGGAGGCGGGGCGCCGCCAGGAATCTCTATCAGCAGCGCATGAAGCCTGCAAAAGTGGCGTATAAATTTTAGATACTTTGTCGGAATAAGTAAATGGCATACTAATGCGCTGCAAACCTTTGCCTTTCCTACTTTGCATCTATTAATTACTTCTAATGACGCACTCACTGTGAAGAAGCGCCTGCGAGGCCTGCTACACGCACTGCTTGTCAAGCGGGGCTCCCATCAATAATGCACAGCTGTCCTTTCTTACACTTGACTTTTCTTCTGTACTATTTACATTTGCTGCTTGAATGTTTGCATTGAATGTTGAAATATTTGCATTCCAATGACTTCATTTTCTTTCACGTCCTACTCCACGGTTTACGATCACTTCTCATTGTGCACATCGTCGTTGTGCTCGTCGTCTTCCCGTACTTTTCCCTTTCTTAATCATTGTCAAGATTTATGGTGCCAGGATACTTATCCTCACAAAATTCTGACACAGAACCCACCTAATTTCGGGATATTATGTGTAAACATCGAACCCTTCAAACATGCAAATCAACCGTCGTCATCTTCGTACTTACACTTATATTCTTCTTTTCGTCCTTTATTTCGTCCTCATCATATTCGTACTTACGCTGATATTCTTTTTTGTCTTCTTTATCGTCATCTTATTCGTACTTACACTCATATTCTTCTTTTCGTCCTTTTTATAGACCTCATCATCTTCGCACCTACACTCATATTCTTTTTTGTCCTTTTTATTCGCACTTACACTCAAATTCATTTCGTCCTTTTTATCGTCATATTCGTACTTACGCTGATATTCTTTTTTGTCCTTTTCATCGTCGTCATCTTCGTACTTACACTCAAATTCTTTTTTCGTCCTTTTTATCGTCCTCATCTTATTCGCACTTACAAATTCTCCTTTTCGTCCTTTATATCGTCCTCATATCGTCCTGATATTCTTTTTTGTCCTTTTTGTCGTCATCATCTTCGTACTTATACTCATATTCTTCTTTTCGTCCATTTTATCGACCTCATCATCGTACATACTCATATTCTTCTTTTCGTCCTCTTTATCGTCCTCATCTTATTCGCACTTAATTCAAATTCTTCTTTTCGTCCTTTATATCGTTCTGATATTCTTTTTTGTCCTTTTCATCGTCATCATTTCGTACTTACACTCATATTCTTCTTTTCGTCCTTTTTATCGTCCTCATCTTATTCGCACTTAACTCAAATTCTTCTTTTCGTCCTTTATATCGTCCTCATATCGTCCTGATATTCTTTTTTGTCCTTTTTATCGTCATCATCTTCGTACTTACACTCATATTCTTCTTTGCTTCCCTTTTATCGACCTCATCATCGTACTTACACTCATATTTTTCTTTTCGTCCTTTTTATCGTCCTCATCTTATTCGCACTTAACTCAAATTCTTCTTTTCGTCCTTTATATCGTTCTGATATTCTTTTTTGTCCTTTTTATCGTCATCATTTCGCACTTACACTCAAATTCTTCTTTTCGTCCTTTATATTGTCCTCGTATTCGTACTTAAGCTGATGTTATTTTTTGTCCTTTTTATCGTCATCATCTTCGTACTTACGCTCATATTCTTCTTTTCGTCCTTTTTAACGTCCTCATAATATTCGTACTTACGCTGCTATTCTTTTTTGTCTATATCGTCCTCATCATCTTCGTACTTACGCTCATATTCTTTTTTTCGTCCTTTATATCGTCCTCTTCATCTTCGTACTTACGCTTATATTCTTTTCGTCCTTTTTATCGTCCTCACCTTATTCGTACTTACGCTCATATCCTTCTTTTCGTTCTTTATATCGCCCTCATCATCTTCGTACTTACGCTCATATCCTTCTTTTCGTCCTTTATATCGTCCTCATCGTCTTCGTAGTTATGCTCATATCTTTCTTTTCGTTCTTTATATCGTCCTCATCATCTTCGTACTTACGCTCATATCCTTTTCGTCCTTTATATCGTCCTCATCGTCTTCGTACTTACGCTCATATCCTTTTCGTTCTTTATATCGTCCTCATCATCTTCGTACTTACGCTCATATCCTTCTTTTCGTCCTTTATATCGTCCTCATCGTCTTCGTACTTACGCTCATATCCTTCTTTTCGTTCTTTATATCGTCCTCATCATCTTCGTACTTACGCTCATATTCTTCTTTTCGTCCTTTAGATCGTCCTCTTCATCTTCGTACTTACGCTCATATTCTTCTTTTCGTCCTTTATATCGTCCTCATCATCTTCGTACTCACGCTCATATTATTTTCGTCCTTTATATCGTCCTCATCATCTTCGTACTTACGCTCATATTCTTATTTTCGTTCTTTATATCGTCCTCATCAAATGTCGGGATGAGCCCTAAAAGAAATGGGCCACGGAACACTTTCCTTCCCCCACTCTTTCTCTTCTACTATCACAAAGAAGTTGCTAATTTCTTAGGTAATCCTATAATATGATAATAGGGGAAAATAAATATACTGTATGTTCACAGGGCTAACGGCTTCGAAGCTGGGTACCTGGTTCTAATGAAGTGCACTGGTAGCAACATAAAATATGGGGGCATGAGATAGTTACTCTGCTTGCCATAATAAATTCACTTCAATTAAATTCCCCAATGTAAAAAAAAAAAATCTTCGTACTTACGCTCATATTCTTCTTTTCGTCCTTTATATCGTCCTCATCATCTTCGTACTTACGCTCATATTCTTCTTCACGTCCCCATTTTTCGTTATCATGTTCTAACATTTTTTTTACAGTTCTTCTGGTCCTCATAGTTCTCGTCATAACCTTGTTTCTGTATGTTCCTCTCATTTCATCGTTGCTCTCATCGTATTGCTCTTTCTTTGTCATTGTCCCCCCCATCGTCCTCTTTATCGTCTTCTTTCTCTTCCTTATTCTCCTCTGTTCGTGCTTGCCTACTTTGCTGCTATGTTTAGCCTTCTCTCATATCTGCTTCAATTTTCTTGTCCACTTCACACTGCTTCTCGCTACTTTTATCCTCTTCGCTTTTCCTGTCTTCAACCTCCTCCCTTTCCAAATATCTCTCTTTAAAAAAAGATAGCTTCGAGTTTCGACTGTCAACGACGTGTTTCAGTGGGCATTTAGTATCCAGGCGAGTTGCTGGAGGGCAGACAGTTTCTCGATTTGTCTTCTGACGTCGCTGCTCCATAAATTTTTAGGTCTGGCAGTACATATTAAACAACAGTAATTACTACAGACATTCCCACATATCGGGTTATTGAAAGTAATAGTACCGCTTTGTTCGCAGTGAGCAGTCATCTGTTTTGCCAGGGCGAGTAGCGTCGAGTGGCCCGTCTGCATATCCTAATGAAACGTCACTTGTCAGGCTCGCAAATAAAACAAAGCGCGCCAACTCAGTGGTCCAGATGCGACGCTTTTTGTGAGGAGAGGCTGTAAGTGGGCGATTGCTCTAGAGTTTGAACAGGGCAAGTCATGGAAGTGTCAGATGTCCCCTGCTGAGGCAGAATAAAACTCCTGTTTTATTTTTTCATGATACTGAGTACAGGTAATACACCACAGAGGCTTTTAATTAGGGCACTTATTCTTCAGTCAATTGTCGTGGAATTTCACATATAGACATACATCAATAAAGTTAAAAAGTAGTACTTGTAAAACATTCGTTCTTCTTTACTCCATATGGAATTATTATAAAGCTATTTTAGATGTTTTTGTTCAAACTTACGAACACTGTTTAAAGTATACTAAAATTCGATTAACGTTTCGATTAATCGATTAATTTTTAATCGATCGACAGCTCACACGTTTCACACAAAACATCCTTAGTTTTACAGTGTACGCCAGTGATGTCAAAGCAAGCGCATTTTTCTGACCTTGTCGTTGTGCGCGGGCATTAAGCGCAAGATATAACTTATGAGAAAGGATTACGTACTGTATATAAATAAGTATGATGTAAACAGTGGTGTACAAACTATTTTTTGCGAGATCGTGCGTATTTGCTTGTTTTCCGCACAGAACCAATACGCGGTAAGTGTGAAATACCACATTCAGTATTCCCAACGTAACACACATAACAATTTCCCTCTTCTTACCGCTTAAGCTAGACATTCATTTTACTGTTTTAGGCTTTTAACATATTATTTTTAGAGACGTTTAACATAGTAATAATTATAAATTGGAAACTACGTATCTTCAGTAATAGGTATTTACGATATATTAGATTTACGAAAACTTTGCTTCAGTACCTGTAAGGCTACAAAATAAACATATCTGAAAATTTTATTTTTCTGTAAAAATAAAGTTGATAAAATATTCCTTTTGAATAAAAAAGGCAAGCTTGTGAAAAATGAGCATTAACATTAAAACTTACATTGTTAAAATGTGCTTATACTTCTCAGACAAATCTAAAAATTAACATGGATATAGTTTTAATAAATTCTCTCCCCTTTATCCATTGAATCAGTGCTTGCCATCCCTGAATATAGCTGGACCAAACGGTATATACTGCAGTGGCGTAGCATGAAATTTTGAACAGGGGAAGCTAACTCAAGTTGTCGTTCATGCAATATGAGAAAAAGTATTACAAAAATACAGTCTTAAAATAAATAGTAGTCAATTTCAAGTCAGCAGTCGAAGATTGGTTGGAACATCGTAAGTAACACCAATAAGGCATGACCTCAAATGATACGTAGTAAAATATGATTTCACGGTTTACACATATCTCTTAACAAATAGACACGTGTACGTATACCATTAGCTCACTCCCTGTCATACTTAGAGAAATCACAATATTAGTATCATTACGTAAGTATGCGTCTGTCTTTTGGTTGTGTCCTTCATTGACAGCAAGGGAGTCGGTCATTTGTTTTTTAAATCACACTTTTGTTCGTAAGTCAGTCTTGATAATACAATTGTCCTAAAAAAATTCAAGTAAACTAGTGCCGGGAACTGTTATTTCACTCATTATTTATTATATCAGCCACAATGCACACTAACACTTCAACTGAACACAACTGACGAAAAGGGATAACTCGGAAACTACTTATATTACATGTTAAAGCTAGCTTCTTGGAAGCCTTGCGACTAGGGTAGCTTAGGAAGGGATGGAAAATCTGCGAGGTGGATTACACAGAAGAAACCAGTCTGCTTGGAAGCTGGTGCGTGCAGGCTTCTTGTTTACTGCTGCATCACAAATCATCCTGAGCTGCCGCATCACAATATTTAACGCGTAAATAAAAATTCTATTAAAATTAATAAATAATTTTCTCCATAAACTGCAGGTTTATTATGAAATTATTATTAACTGGGGAAGCTAAGCTTTTTAGCTTACATTGACGCTACGCCACTGATATACTGCCTCTTTCATCTGTCTCTTTTATTTCCGCTGTTAAGCGCTCAGGCTCTCCTGAGCTCTAAAGCGCGCGCTTGCGCCTATGGGCTGCAATTGACATGACTGGTGTAGGCCATTTTGTTTAGTAGCAGTTGTTGAATACATCGCTGAAGTTAAACTTAGCTCACAAAAAACTTCCAAGCCTGAAGTTGTACGACACCAAAATCATTCATTCTATTTAAAAAAAATGACGTCTTTTTGTAATGTTTCCCTATTTAGACCTATGACGTAGGCCCAAGACCATAATTACAAAACAGCACCCACACTTGATACGGAATAAAAAACTGCCGGTATGTTTGTTCCCATTTTATGTGAGTTCACGTGACTTTTCCAGGGGACGTGTTCTAACACTGATGATGGTAACAATGGCGTAGCGTTTTTTTTTTCAGACAAAATTGCTTCCTGAGTCTAGTCTTTTATTATATAGATATTTATTCACCCCACGCAATGTAAACATTCTTGCTTGGGGATGAATTACATTTTATTGCACTAAGTATCAAGAGGGAAACAGAGTTTCAATATAAAAAGAAACTCTAGTATGAACTCGGCTCCTGGAGTTTTTTTTTTTTAGTCAGAGTTGGTCTTATCTAATGCAACAGCGTTGTCAATTCAAGGACATATGAATCAAGGCGCACGACAAATACGACACCTTAAGCGTCACGCGTGTCAACTATTTTTCATTATATCAACAATGCCGAATAAACAGGTAATATCCTTACATATAGGGTAAAGGTTGGTAAGATCGTGATAATTTGAAATAAAATGCAATTTTCGTCAAAACAAAATTTAATAATATAACTAAATTGACACTGATGGAAGTTCAGAGTGTTCCTTACACATACATTATAGAATAAATGTAAAAATTTTAAGACTTTGGAGGAAAAAAGTTAATTGATTAAATGAAATTATACCTAGTAATATCGTGATATATAGAGTATTATCGTGATAGATGTTTGGTAATATCGTGATAATTCTTTTAACTTAGGCTGCAAATATATAAATTCAAATTCAACTTAATTAAAGCTTGGAATATTAACTTCCAGTCAACATAGTATCTAATACAAAGTCCCTTTCAAGTAATATTGCCAACCTTACAATTAAAGACACTAAAAGGTCCTTGCAAACTGAACACTTTAAGCACTAATCACTGTCGTCATTTGAGAATTCCACGGATTTGTCGCATTCAAAGCAATGAACTGGGGTGAATCATCAGCATTAGCACATAGTTCATGATACCATCTTGTGCAAAATATGGACTGAATCCACTGTGCTCCATTACGAGCTGCAACATCTCTTGAATACGTGCCATGACACACTTTGCAAGCCGTTTCATTCTCTTCAGAACTAGACGATGAAGACTCTGTTGAGGGAGCTGCGTTTCCTGCTTCTGTCTTCTTTGGTCTACCACGAAGTCTTTTCTCTGGTAGTGGAGTAAGCACTCTGGCCTTTGGATCTACATTTCTGCGGTGCTTTCCAGCATTACCATCAGTGCATTTGGGCAAGCACAAGATGTTCCCTACAATCCCGTTGGCACTGTCTGATGGAAGTGTTCCTGTTCGAGTTTGACTGAAATCTCCATCCCCAGCTGTTAGGCGAGAAGATGCAATTGCTTCAGGTTGTAGTGCATTGCGATTCATGGGATAAATTCCAGCTTTTCTCAACCCATTTCTAATCTTTTCTGCACTAAATGCAATTGCATACGGTACAGAAAACAACTTGCCAAAGTCGAATCTAGTTGGAGCACCTACAAATTGTTACGCTTGTAACGGTCAAGTTCGTTGGCCCATGCATTCTTCAATGATTTATAAACGCTGAGATCCAGTGGTTGAAGACTGTGGCTGCAGTGACTCGGAAATGTCATGAAGTGGATATCATTTTCACGAGCAAAATCAATGACGCCTATTCCCACATGTGATGCGTGCGAATCTAATAATAGTAACACTGGTCTGGCTGGTGAAATGTTCCTTACAAAGTGATTCATCCATTCTAAGAAAAGTTCTGAACTTATCCAGCCATTCTTCGATACTCTGACTAGTAATCCTGTTGGAGCGTCTTTGTCCAAACCATTTAGTAGTCTCACGCCTTTAAAAATTATCATGGGTGGAATTGCGGTTCCAGAGGCACTACAGCAACCTAATACAGTTTGTGTTACTCCCGACTCCGCAAAAGTTTTGCTGTAAATTATTTTCTTTCCTGTTTCCGCGACGATTTTCGGAGGCTTCACCACAAAAGTGACTCCTGTCTCGTCACAGTTAAAAATTCTTTCTGGCTTCTGTTGCAGCTGAAGCTTGGCTACTGTCTGTTCCAGTTTATCGTAGAAGTCCTCAATGTTTTCTTTATTAGCTGTAACAGCTCGACTTGCTGCCAACTTTTCTGGTGTTCTCAATGATAAGCCATATCTTTGTCTGAATGACCACCACCAAAATGGTCCTGTTTTCTCTCTGTCTTCATTAAATGAAGATTTTTTAAAAGTGTTTTGATAACTCAAATGCAAGACGCTTTATTTGTGTCACATTCACCCCAAAACCTTGCATTTCAATTATGTACTTCACTAACCTCAGTTCTACTAATTTAGGTAGCACGAACGGACACCCGAGTTTAGGAACTTCAAATGGCCCGCCCTCTCCAACATCAGCATTTCCAACGTTACGACTAATATGATCCTTCAGTGTACTCCAAGGTACACCACACTCCTTTGCTGCCTTTTATTTAGTCCAATTATCATTCAACACCTTTTTCACAGTATTTTGTAGGTTGACAACACTGTACGTTCGTCTTTTGTTGACTTTCCTATCACCGTTGCTAGCAGAAAACGGAACGGAAGTGTAAGGAAGAAGGCATAATTCGTAAGCCTCCCTCCGCCATATGTATCAAGCTACATAAACTGCTTGCACTCTAAAAAATCGAGACGATGTTACACTTGTATAAAATCATCAGAGTATGTGTCTATACAGCATATTAAAGACGTACTGCTAATATATCGATAGACACTAACTTTTATGTTTACTCACTTGGTTTCACTACACTTTTCATTCTTTGTTGAACCCTATACACTCACACGTGCCTTCTTCTGCGGCGCCATTATGCTCACTAAAGGGCCACTGTCTGTCGGTCGGACTGCCTTGACAAACGCGCTTCTATACCGATTGTTAATTCCATGGTAGACCCTCAAACATAGTATCACAATATTACTGCTATCACGATATTACCAACCTTTACCCTAGGTTACCTTCCATAACGGCAGATTGAAATTCTCTTCTAGAACTTCTGCCTAGCTAAATAGAGCAAAAAAATACGGAATTTGAGGAAATCCGTATGACTGCGTTTCATGTTTATACAGGAATTAGGTTAATGGAATTAGGCTAAATAAATAACGGATTTGATCAAAACTTAGAAGAGTTTTACGATGAAAGAGTAATGGAACGGAGAAAAATTCTCTCCGGCGCCGGGATTTGAACCCGGGTTTTCAGCTCTACGTGCTGACGCTTTATCCACTAAGCCGCACCGGATTCCACCCCGGCGTCGGAAGAATCGTCTCAGTTTTAAGTTCCAACTCTTGGGTTCCCTCTAGTGGCCGCCCTCTGCACTACGTCATAGATATCTATGAACCTAGGACCGAAGTCCACCCGTGTTCAAATCCCGGCGCCGGAGAGAATTTTTCTCCGTTCCATTACTCTTTCATCGTAAGATGACGCAGAATATCTGCATGGAAATATCATATGTACTTCGGTACATTATAATAATATATATGATATGCGTAAATCACTTTGTGATTTAAGACGGCGCTTATTCCGTCGGATCCCGGCCAACTAGTCACTCATTACGAATGCACCTCAGCACATGTGTGGACTTTGCTCCTAGGTTCATAGATATCAATGACGTAGTGCAGAGGGCGGCCACTAGAGGGAACCCAAGAGTTGGAACTTAAAACTGAGACGATTCTTCCGACGCCGGGGTGGAATCCGGTGTGGCTTAGTGGATAAAGCGTCAGCACGTAGAGTTGAAAACCCGGGTTCAAATCCCGGCGCCGGAGAGAATTTTTCTCCGTTCTATTGCTCTTTCATCGTAAGATGACGCAGAATATCTGCATGGAAATATCATATGTACTTCGGTACATTATAATAATATATTACAAGAGTTTGTTAAATAAACTTATACAGTTATCCCAATACTCTGCTCCTGTGATTTTGTACATACATTCGGTGCAGGGTTCCCATATGTCTCAATTTGGCGAGACGTGTCCCGATTTTCGTATAAAAGTCGCGATTCCCGCTTCGATTCGAGGCGGGACGCAAAAGGTCCCTACAATTTCATCGTTACCTAGTAACTATTTTTTCCTAGGCTAAATAATTAGAAATAATTTAAATTAATTTAATGTAGATTTTCGTATTGAAAAAAAAAAAACTAATATTTTGGCAAGTGTAAGGTTTGTAACAGCTAATTCGGTGATGAATATGATATTTCTAAACTTTTGAAAAGGGACGTTTTTCACAAATGCATGGCACAAAGAATGGAAAAAACTTGTTGAAAATGCTAAAGTCCAGTGATAAATATATAGGAAGCTCAGAAAATGTATACTGTACGGTATGTTAAATTATTGGTTTGGAGCAGTAATATGTTAAGTCACAGAATAAAATATGAATTCAGGTATCAGTAAATTTCATGTCATTGTTACCAATTAATAAACAATGAAATTTGAATATTTTGTCACATGTGGTGCCACCTTTTGATATTTGTTCTTTACAATTAATAAGACGGCTGGGGAAATCTATTAGACAGAACTACTATTAAGTCATTAAGTTAATAATTTGGCATAAGATATTGCCACAAGCCCTTCAGAAAGACGCCAGAGAAAAATTAATATAACTTACAGCTAGATAAATATTATTTTGTACTTAGAAACGTGTATCTACAATATGTTTTTGTTTATTAAAATTTCAATTTTGAGATTAATATTAGTTTCTTCAGCTGTAAAGAAAAGATATTTTTTATTCCATTTTTTTTGTACAGTCATGAAAATGTCAACTCTGCCCGTATTCATATGATTCTTTCTTTAAGACAAGTACTGTGTATTATGTTGGAAAAATAATGTCCCTCCTTGGTAGATAAAAAATCTGGCAATTCTGCTTCGGTGTTAGGCAAATGTTATTTTACAGTACTGGTTAATTCTTATGCGAAATTCTTATTTGTTTCAGGTGAGTGGTTTGCCTTCAGTTAATGCTGCCGTCTTTGATAAGTATTATCATTATTTTTGTTTTTATAGTCATCTCTATTATTAGGTATATTATTATTAGTAGTAGTAATGTTGTTGTTGTAATGTTCTTAAATTACTCTCGAATTTTGTTGATTGTGAATGGAAGATGAAGTCCAGTTTCCATTTTGAACTCCCAAGAAGTGATCGTTAGGATATTAATTTATCCTATATCGTTTTAGAAAGGACATCATTAATCTGCACACTAATTATACAAATATTATATATAAAAAGGGAGAGTGATTGTATGTGAGTATGAAGTAATCTCAGTAACTACTTAACAAATTTGGGTATTTCTTTCACCATTCCAAAGTAGTGACTCTAGGATAGACACAGGCTGTACAGGGTGATTCACTAGGATTTAGCGTCCCTTGCGGAGGTTATTTCCGAAGACATTCTGAGCAAAATATGTCATATAAGCATGGGTTCTAATGTCAGTATTTTCAGAGTTACATTAATTTGAAGTTGTTTGTAAAATACCATTATTATTTAGTTTCAAGGGTAAAAGAATATTATAGATAAAGAATGAACTATTTAGGAGTATCATTTCTTTAATTGTATGTATGTATGTATTTATTACACTGCAAGTGGGCAAGCACTCGGTGGCAATGGTACAAACAATATAAACAATACACAATACAATTAGGTACGCAATACAAATTATATACACAATACAATTAGAACACAAAATACAATTAAACACAATAATTATTACAATTAATAATAATACCTAAAATAACCTAATTAATAAGTGAACCTAATTTTACATTACAACCTACATATGTATAATAATAAAAAATAATAATAATCCGTGGCGCTACAAGCCTGTGAAGGGCCTAGACCGACCAGCCGGCTGCTGGCCTCACGCCCACATGCCGGAGCAGAGGTGGACGATCATCCAACCAGATTGGAGGTATCGTGTGGTTAGCACGATGATCCCCCCAGCCGTTATAGCTGCTATTCGCAACCGGATTTCGCTACCTATCGTAGCTCCCCAAGTGCATCACGATGCTGGGTGGGCACCGGTCCTATACACTGGCCGAACTTTCATGAGAAAATTTCTCCCCCATGAGGACTCGAACCAGCGCGCATTCCGTAACGCGAGTCCTAGGCGGGATGCCTTAGACCGCGACGCCACGGCGCGGGACCCTACATATGTATAGGCTCTACATAAGTTTCACATTGGTACTGATGATAATCTTTCACTTTACTCTCATCTCACTCACTGCACTGGCACTATGACACATTTCACTGACACTGCAGAACACACTTCACTGACACTATATAACACATTTCACTGACACTGCAGAACACATTTCATTGACACTATGAAGTATCACTGATCGAAACTATTTACTGCACTGTAAAACCATAACTTCACTGACTCACCACGCTTCACTGATACAACAGTTTAAATAAGACAAACAATTACACCTTTATTCTTACTTATAAACATAACTACGTTTAAACCAAACATTTCTAGTCTAGGAACCTCCTACAAGTTATTTTTAAATAATTTACAATTGAAACGAAGGGAGTAACTCGTCAGGTTAAATAAATATGTAATAAAATTAGGTACGTAATTATGTAAAATTATTATTATATCATGCAAAAAATTAGTATGCAGTGGTGTAATTAAATAAATAAATAAATGACTTGCTAAAAAAAAAAAAAAGAAAGAAATCTGATCGGCACGCCCACTTTCAGCGTTCTTTACGTCAATAAAGTTGATATCTATGTGAAGGTGGTATGATGGTGCTCTTACTCTAGAAGACTGCTCACTTTCTGACAGTAGCTCTGGTGAGTTACACCTACTGCGTGATTTAAATTACACGTCACGTGTGTCTTAAGGTAATAATTACGCAGTTTGGTTACCCAATTTCGCAAATATTTTGAATGGTAACGGTTAAGCACGAGTGGTGAAGTTTGTCAGATGAGAAAGTCGTAATAAAATGTGAACTTTTTCTCATTGCGCTTCTCGTTTGGAGACACCCTATATTTCCGGCGCGACAGTTGCGTGTTAACATTACATTTGACAGCGCTGTCGTGTAATGAAGTATTGTTGAATTGATTTCCTTTTGATTGAGTGAAATAGCGAGCCTCGATGTGGCGGGTGCTGTTTAATTAATTGCAACTTGATTGTTGTGTCAGCACAGTTTCATAAATAAACATTGAGCGAACTGTGTTTGGCTGTGGTGCGGGAACCTTGGTTCGATTCTTACGCCTTGCGACGCTCAGCGGGGTTCACTGATCGATGACAAATTCAAAGACAGTGAAGAATGACAAGGCGACATGATGTCAAGATGTTGAAATAAATTTAAAAAAAAATGCTACAAGCTGGAGGGAAGTAAGAACAAGATGATAGGGAGTTCATCGAATTCCTGTAATTGCGCAAAACGTTTATGCTGTCCGTGATTTGTTATTTTGAGCATGGTTGGGATTAAGCATGTTTGGGAATTGAAAAATACATTCTTATCATCGAATTTGGTATTCCCAAGAAACTAGTTAGATTAAAATTAAAATGTGTCTCAGTGAAACGTACAGCAGAGTCCGTATAGGTCAGTTTCTGTCCGAGGCTTTTCCAATTCTCTGCAGGCTAAAGCAAGGAGATGCACTGTCACCTTTACTTTTTAACTTTGCTCTAGAGCAGGACTGCACAAGGTTTGCGCTCTCCGAGTCTGCTCACAGCTCATGAGCGGAATGCAGATATTATCTGCGCTCTGTATAAGGGTGAACTGGAAGAAGGAGTGATCTCGTACAAAATATACACAAAAAGAAGTATTATTACGAGTGTTTATGAAATGAATTCCCGTTCAGTGTTTGCAAAACTATCTTGGACTACTATTAATTAATAAATAAATATTTATTTTACAGAAATAATGTAAATTCTATAGCTACTTAAATGTACAGTATCATTTTGTTATATTTTTATTTATCAGTACATCAAAACGAGGTTATATGCTGTTGGCAGCTGAAAGGAACAATACCCTACTGATCGTAATGAAACATCAGTTACAGATGTTCGATGTCTGCCTTGATTAAAGTTGATTATAGAAAACAGTTGCTTACAAATATAAATGTTGAGCCACACATAGCAATCATTTTCACAGCCAGCTCGTGTAGTCGTGGATATTATTGCTGAGGTTTAGTCTTGTAAAACTCAACCAGGCTAGTAATATTATTCAAACGATCTTTAGCCCTTTGGTCACATTGAAGATGAATAAGTTCGATCTGTAAATCGTTAAATGTTAAATGTCATGTTCCATCTTTTAGATTCCTCCATACTGTACTGCAGCAGTAGGTAAGCAACGTGAAACAGTTACTGAGAATAGGCCTACACATTGCACTCCACTAGATAACTGAGTGGTAGTTTCCCTGTCCTCTACCTTTAGCAAGTCTATGCCATCCTGACGTATCTTCCTCTCCCACTCCCGCTCCGAAGGAGCGCGCGCGCTCGTTGAGCGCTGTTTGTGCAGGTATGCTCTAGAATATGTCATTAGAAAAGTCCAGGATAACAGAGAGGGTTTGGAATTCGATTTACATCAGCTGCATGTTTATGCGGAGATGTGAATATGTTAGGAGAAAATACACAAACTATTAGGGAAAACACTGGAATTTTACTTGTGCAAGTAATGAGATAGGTTTGGAAGTAAACCCCAGAGAGGTATTGAAGTGAACCTCGAAAAAAGAAAGTATATGATTATATCTCCTGGCCCTATCCACTACGACCATTCAAAAAAGGAAGAAGAAGTAAATATTAGAGATCTGCAATAATTTTCTAAAAGTGAATTCACTAGGCTCTAATATTGCAAAATAAAACTCACCTCTGAAACGTTCGTGTTGTCAGAATATCCTTGCGAAGTTCGAAAAAAAAAAAACTTTCTAAGCACTTCAACACAAACGCATCCACTGAGTTCACACCAATAAGTGAAATGGAAGGGAAATGTCAGTCACTGCATCAGGAGCCTGCCTTCTGCTGTCAGTACCGGCAGCTTAATGGAAATAATGTGATGAGGTGAGAAATTCAATCTGTTCTAATGTGCCCCCTTCTCCCCTACTGTTATCTTGCGTTTTAAATTAATCTTTCTGGCACTGGTGGAAGAATACTGGCTCCTTATGTGATCACATTAAGCCCCGGTGTTCACTCTGAAACAAGTTGTGTGTGGTTGGGGATGATTGTGATTGATTAATACGCTAGGTCGCTATAAAATCACACAATATGTATGTATGTATACATGCATAAGTGTTCTCCCCATGGGCAGGTCTTTCACTGCAAACCCAGCATTCTTTAATATTTACTATTTTCTGCCTTCCTCTTAGTCTCCGCATATGATGCACCTACCTTATTGTCGTCTATCATCTGATATCTACTTCTGCAACGAACTCTTCTCCCGTTCACCATTCCTTCCAGTGCATCTTTCAGTAGGCACTTTCTTCTCAGTCAGTGACCCAGTCAATTCCTTTTCTCTTTCTGACCAGGTTCAGCATCATTCTTTCTTTATCCACTCTTTACAACACAGCTTCGTTTCTTACGCTGTCTGTCCATTTCACATGCTTCATCCTTCTCCATATCCACATTTCAAATGCTTCTGTTCGCTTCTCTTCACTTCGTCGTAATGTCCATGTTTCTACCCCATACAATCCTACACTCCACACAAAGCACTTCACTACTCTGTTCCTTAGTTCTTTCTCCAGAGAACGGCAGAAGATGCTCCTTTTTCTATTAAAAGCTTTCTTTGCCATCGCTGTTTTCCATTTGACTTCTTGGCAGCAGCTCATGTTACTGGTTATAGTACATCCCAAGTATTTGAAGCTGTCCACTTGCTCTACTGCCTCATTTAGAATTCGCAAGTTTGCTTTCTTTATTTTTCCTCCGACAACCATGGTCTTGGTCTTGTTTGCATATATCTTCATCCCATACTGCTTACATTTAGCTCCAGTATCATCTCCTCTTCTGCTAACAACGCCATGTCAGCAATTGTGATGCACTTTATTCTTCTTCCTCCTACTTTTACCCCTCCCATGTTTTTTTAGTCAGTTATTGTAGGACGCTATATCAACATCTCAGGTTATTTAGCTTCTGAATGAGATGAAGGTGATAATGCCGGTGAAATGAGTTCGGGGTCGAGCACCGATAGTTACCCAGCATTTGCTCATATAGGGTGAAGGAAAACCCCGGAAAAAACCTCAACCAGGTAACATGTCCCGACCGGGATTCGAACTCGGGCCACCTGGTTTCGCGGCCAGACTCTCTAACCGTTACTCCACAGGTATGGACCCTCCCATGATCTGAAAATAGTTCTTCACCAAATCCTCCAAGTAGATGTTGAACAGGATAGATGATAAAGGGCATCCTTGTCGTACTCCTCTCCCTATTTCACTTCCTTCTAACATTTCTTCTCCTATCCTGACTTTGACTCTTTGTTTCTTATATAGGTTACTGAACAGCCTCCTGTTTTTCCAATCCACATTTATTTTCTTCAGGATGTCGGTCAGTTTGTTCCAATCCACTATGTCAAACGCCTTTTTTAGATCCACAATTACTATATAGGCCTACACTTCTTTATTCGTCTTTAGGTATCTTTCGCCGATTGCTCATAGCAGTCCAATTGCATACCTTGTACCATTTCCTTTAATGTATGCGTGCTTACTAGCACTGCAATTGAGTATACTCCCGATGGCAGTGATTTTGGGTGTTTTTTAATTTCAAAATTTCACTGAAATGCCTATGGTCATTCACTTATGTATTACTTTCAAGAATTTTAACTGAAACATACGAAGAGTCCACTGCAAGAATGATGGACGTCACTTTCTTGTCGAAAATGAACCAAGACTGTCAATGCATAGCTTAAGACATATTGAATGTGCATAGAGAATTATATGGCATTAACATTGATAGTCATTGTCCAGTAATGATCGGAAAATCACAGTTAAGCTTTGAGCACTAAGCATTTCAAACTTTCAATTGCTCCTCCTGAAAAATGTATTCCAAATGACACCCATCATTCTTGCAGTGGACTCTTCATATAGAAAAGGCCACCGGCGTGGCTCAGTCGGTTAAGGCGTTTGCCTGCCGGTCTGAAGTTGCGCTCGCGCTGATTACCTCATTGGGTAATCACCAATCTCATCGACGCTAAATAACATCGTAGTCGGTACGGAGTCATTAAATAACCAATTAAAAATATAGAAAATACTGCTGTTAACACATAGGTGACATTGAATTTCTGCAATCAAAATTTCAACAAAGATATTCCATCTAAAAGGTACAAAATGCTAAACTCTAAGGGCCGTATTCATAGACATTCTTAGCGCGGGTTTCCGGTGGATGATCAGCGTTTTTCGTATTCATAAACCAGTGTTAGCGATAGGATATGATTTGAATTCTGTACTAGTAACCAGTGGATAGCCGGGGCTAGCTTAGTACGCTTGTAGCGCTTGCTGCGAAATGTCTATGAATAGCACCCTAACATTCGAAGTGCTATAAAATGCTAAATATATTTTGTGCGAGATCGTGCGTATTTGCTTGTTTTCCGCACAAAACCAATACGCGGTAAGTGTGAAATACCACATTCAGTATTCCCAACGTAACACACATAACATTTTCCCTCTTCTTACCCCTTAAGCGCGACATTCATTTTATTGCTTTAGGCTTTTAACATATTATTTTTAGAGACGTTTAACATAGTAATAATTATAAATTGGAAACTTACCACTGCAATTTCACCTAAATTGCACTGTTAATTATAGTTTTTAAATATTTGCAAAAATTAAGTAAACTCTACAACACCACAAAAGTTACTGCATTTGTAATGCAAGTAACATTAAGGAAGCCGTGAAAAAAATCAACAAGATTCCAGATGCCGATGTTATTACTGCAATATGTTATGTAAATAATATTGTTAAAATATTAAAATGAAAGATAAATCATTACATAACCTTACCGTTTGTTTTAAGTTCGCATTTATAGACTGGGGGACGTATATCACGGCCTGCTGGAATATAGTAAACACAGAAAACATTTTATAGCAACAATGTTGAAGATAGATATTTTAGTTTTTAAAAGGTGCCGTCATTGAACAGAAACGAAGATGGAGATTTCATTGCAACTAATTAGAAATTCCTCTTTCAGGTATGTAAGAAACGATCTTCGCACAAAATAATGTACGATACACGAGCGATGTTTGTTTTCATGTTCTCGGAAATTAAAAAAGCTCAACTACGTTTCGCTTTTTCAATCTTTTCCTCGAACATGAAAACATCAACATACCGCTCTTGTAACGCATATTACTATTATTACGTGCTAAATTTATAATTTTAGTCGCCGAAAAGTACCATCCCTACCGATGAAATGAACCAGCAATTACCGATAATAGAAGACGTAAGAGAGTAGGAAGAGTTTTGCAGTCTAAAGGAAAAGGAAAAGCAATGATGGAATGCAGAAAGACAAAAGCGTAATAAGAACTATTTGCGACGATTGAGAGGTGCATAGCAAAGCGAGGGAAGGCTGTACGGGGCCCAGGGAATGTCATATCGCGCGCAAAGTGGGCGAGAAGTGAAAGAAGAGGCGCGGCTGCCGGACCAGGCGTAAATCAAGCGAGTGAGCCGGAATGAAAGGCATCCGAATTGCGAGAGGTGTCGGAACGCTCCTCCATGTCCGGCACGCATTCTTCAGGCGAGAGGCGCGTGTGATCCCCTAAGAATTCTTACTTCTCAATATATGGAGCTACTCTGAACTAGTTTCCTGAAATGAAAGTCTAACAATTTCTTCTTGAGCGTGAAATTGCGTTAGTTTTTTGTCTTGTGTTTGATTATTGATCATCAAAGGAATCCTATCTTGTTTTTGGTCTTCGTTTGTCTCTTTGCTGTGGGTTTGTAATTGAAAGGAATTCTTGAAAATTTCCGTTTCATAGCAATTTAGTTTCAAAGACGTCATTTCCGGTGGAATGAAAATCGTTAGACTTTAATAGATAATGACACAATGTAATAATCTAAAAGTTTATACAAAGCAAATAAAACCTATTAACCAATAAAGGAGAGAGATGTACTGCCACCAACCTATTTAGGCCTAGGTAGTAGAGAGCTCCAAAAACAGCCTATGATTACACTCGCCAGTATGCGATGAAACAAAGTCGCACTCACGTTGTTTGGACGTCAGTTACTTACCCGCTGAGCTCAATGTCAAAGGGATCAGTGTTGCCAACTGAAGTGTACGGAAAGTCGCCAAGTAATGGTACAAAAGTCGCTAGATTCCGTATTATCAAGAGAGACAATTTTATTTTTGTTGCTAGAGGGTACTGAAAAAATCGCTAAACCTCTATTTAAGCAATAGAAAAGTTAAAATAAATTGTCCCCGAAAAACAGTTAAAAGTCACTAGATTTAGAGACAAAAAAGTGGACTGAGAAGCTTCCCTCCCTCGCTATGCTTCAACTTGCGGCAGGCTAGCTCACTTATCCCCACCACTCTGAGCGTCATCCGTGAATCCGATGCTGACAGATGAACCATCCCGCCTTAGTCTCAGAAAGCCTGGTCTCATCTGCAGGACCCAGGACCCGGAGCCCCGAACTCTTCTTATAGAAGGAAAAAAGTAATTAAACCGACAAACTCCGGGAGGTTGTATGGGACACCAAAACAAACGATTTTCTCTAATGCCATATTGTGGTGTGAGGCACTATTTCGGGAGGCACCAAATCTTAATGTAACACAAACCATTGCCATGCTTTATTGCTTGAGTCTCTTATAAAACTTTTACACACCAAAACCACTGCAAAAGATGTTTAAAAAATATCTTCATTTACCTGTTCACAAGGGTTACATCGGCGGGACATGGATCGTCTAACGCGGTGAAAGACTTCAGGTTTATCGGTTATTTGCCCTGCTGCAACAAATGTCCGGACCACCAGGTCATCTTATGATTGAACTGGGGTTGCGTGAACAGGATTACTCACCTGTCCCCACAAAAAAAACCGTCAAATCTGGAGATTGGGGAGGCCAAGGTACAGGACCACCTCTGCCAATCCACTGCTCTGGAAATTGTTCAAGTAGTGACGCACACGATGTGAATTTTTAGAGTAGTCATGACCTGAAGAACGCATACGTCTTCTCCCGGTTTAATAAAGCACTGCACTGGGTCAAGACGTACAACAAAATTTTAATTTGTAGATTAGTCATGTCCTAAAGAACACATTCGCCTTCTACCGGTTTAATAAAGCACTGCACTGGGTCAAGACGTAGGTTACAACAAAATGTGAATTTGTAGAGTAGTCATGAACTGAAGAATGCATACGTCCTCTGCCGGTTTAATAAAGCCTCTAACAAAATATGATATTAGAGAAAACCGTTTGTTTTAATGTCCCATACAACCTCCTTGAGTTTGTCGGTTTAATTACTTTTCACTCTGTATAAGCTATAACGGCTGGGGAATCATCGTGCTAACCACACTATACTACAATCTGGTTAGATGATCGTCGTCCTCTGCTTCTGCATGTAGACAGAGGCTATTATTATTATTATTATTATTGTTATTGTTGTTATTATTATTATTATTATTATTATTATTATTATTATTATTATTATTATTATTATTATTATTATTATTATTATTATTATTATATCATTCTTCGTATTCCTGCTAAGGGCTTAAGATTTCATAACATTTTTTATAATAGAAATTCAAAATCTCTCTCTCCGGTTTGCAGATGTATAAAATATGCTAATTTGCAGGGATTAAGCTTGGATCCATTTAATGTGTAGTATATACTTTTTGAGTTTATCATGATATATCCTTACTTGTTATTATTGTCAGATATTGCTATTTATTTTGTTGCATTTGGTCAAAGATTATTGATGACTATTATATTGATTGTATTCCATCTCACTGCCATTTCTATCATTCATTCTTATCATCATTTCTTCTGTTTTGTATCTTGTGCTAAACTGTAATTGGCATTGCGCTGTTGTTTTGCACGTTAATATTCTAAATAAAAAAAATATATTTATAGGTACTCTGTTTAATGTTATAAGTTAAATGTTGAGGATAACATTGACTCTTCATAATAATCCATAATATGTTACAATTTGTACAGCAAGTATATTGTTTAATACATTATTTCTGTAGTCGATTTGCAAAAGGGGACACGTCCAAAATGACAAAATGTTGAAAATCGCAAAAAAAAAAAAAACATAATAGACTTTAAAAATTAAAATGTTCATTGATCCTGAGTGTAGGTCTATGTATCCATAGTGATCTAATTAGAAAAAAATATATGAACATTGTTACCTTAGTTATAGGTTTTTGCGATTTTCCAACACTTTGTTATTTTTTATATTATATTCTCTTTCGCAAATCGACGACAGAGTTGTCGTGAACAAATATGTCGAGAAAGATGTGCTTTTTTGCGTACCGACGCGACGTCAAGGCGGGAGTGGATGTCATTATAAAATATGTTCCCAACTGATAACGAGCAAAGAACTGCGAGGAATGCAAGTATTCAAGTTTCACCCCAACTGCATCCGACGAATGCAGATAGGGTAACGTGTGCTGTGACGCCATGCAAATGAAACGTCATTATCGACTCACATGTATTTTTTTGTTATTTTATTTTTCGAATTATTTCTTTTAATCAGGCGAGGTAAAGAATTTCTTAACTTTTTAACATAGACTTATACCGGGTGAACCGTTATTCATTCTTTAATTTCGGTGGGTGATTCCTATAGAAAAGGGTAACAGAAAAGCCAAGCACCATTTTCTCATGTTTTGGACATTGTTCCAGAAAAGAGTGCTATTTAAACATGTTAATTGTGTCATCGTGTAACGTCTTAATCAGTGTTTTGTGATGTTCTGATGAACAACCCCTTCCCCGGACATGGGCGGAAGGTCATTCTCATGTAGAGTGGTTTTAAAGTCGTAAGAATAAAATACACGTAGCTCTGACGTACACGTGAACTGTAGTACGTATCTGTTGACTCCAGGCAATAACCTTTCTCAGTGTTGTCGCTGTTCCATACAATTTAAAATTGCTCTGAGGAACGGACATTTACAATAATTGAAGGGTTCAGGGGAATAACGATCATTCAGTCACACTGTATTCAAAAAACTTATTCGATGTTGAATCTTAAAAACCCATTTACACAGTAACTAAGAAACACCGAAATTTAATATTGATTAAGAAATACACTTAAGGATAGTATAAGTGATATTATGAAACTGTTTGAGTCTTATATATCCCATTGAACATATTGTAACTACACTCTCTGGTATGGAAAAACGATCAAAATTTGTAGTGATTTGACATAAATAGATGCTGAAAAAAGTTAAGGTTTTCAGAGTTTTCATCTTAAATCGCAATTTGGTGGTGGAAATGCATCATCATCATCATCATCATCATCATCATCATCATCATCATCATCATCATCCATAGGTACTGCCCCCTCAGACTTATCTGAACTCTTTTTTTCTATTAACGTTATATAATATTGAATTGTCTATGATTAAGTTTCTGTGCTTAAATTTATGAATTAATATCTTCACATCATGTGTCTGGACTATAGCATTCATTTAAAATTTGTGAATGTATAAGAATTTCTATACCTCATTTGAGGAATGGAAGCATTGTAATGTTTCTTTTGTAACAGCCTGTACTCATGTGTTAGAAGTCTGCAGGTGTTCAGGCCGCCACTTGGAGAAATATGAATAACATACTGCACAACAATGCAGAAAAAAAAAGTGATCCCGGTATAATGTGTAAACTTAAATCATCATCATCATCATCATCATCATCATCCTTCACGAATTAGGCCTCTGTAGACCTGTTTCGGCCCCATCTAGCAGTCTTCTTAAAGGTCTTCCTGGTCGACGATGTCCTCTAGGTTTATATTGCATCATAATTTTTGGGATTCTTGAATTTTCCATTCTTCTTACATGATCTAGCCAATTGAATTTGTATCTGCTGATTTTTTCTTCTACTGACTCTGACGATAAGGCTAGTAACCTATCTTAGGGAAAATTACATTACTTTCAAGCCTCAAACAAGCAGTATAAGGACAGATAATTTGTAAACTTAAAGATGAGATTAAATAAAATAATATTAGAGTTTACATTTCATGTGACATCTTCAGGAAGGTAAGCTTCATATAAAAAGTTTTTGTTAGCACTGTTACGTAGTTTTATTGATGTATGCATGTACTCGTATTTTTGCACGAGAGAGAAAAAGAGGGGCGATTGTTTGATGTTATGCCCTATTATAATTTGTAGTAGACCTACAATTCAAGTTCTATACAATTCGGTTCGAAACATCGCGGATATGGATGTAGGAAACATGCTCCCCCAAAATACTCGTACCTTTATTAAATGATCATATTCCGATATACTGTATCAAGCTATAACGGGGAGAGGAGATAAATGATGTCTCCCATAATCTCGTTATATGGGAATTGTATAGTTGTGCTTTGCCCCCCCCCCCCCCACAAGCAAACTGTTGTTTCTCCGCCTATGTCATCATCATTCACTGAATAACATTGTGGTAAGGCAGCTTCACAGCAGAATCTTTTCAGTACTTGCAGGTCTTGAAATTTGGTCTTGATTAAAAACAATGGTAACAAATTTCAATTCAATACCAATACAGTTTGGTCAACCTAACAACATATTACAAACAGCAGATTAGGTTCCTTCAAACATGCTAATAATTCATGTTCTTAGTTTGCCTCACGAAAAATAAAGGATTTCGATTATTTTTCAATACAATTCAAGGACTTTGATCATTCTTTCATTTGGATTCAAATTTCTGTCCCTTATTTTCAGGACTCTGATTACTTTTCTACAATGAAATGACATTTAAAATGTAGTATGTGACTTCTCTAACAGATGGTACCATTAGCTCATTTTCCTTTTAAAAAAATGGACTTAGATCGTTATTTCCCTGGACCCTTCAATTGTTCAGGTGAAATTCCTGCTAAATCAGGCTGGGCACACTACGTGTTTCTGAGAAATGAGCGCTGTTTACTTTGAAGAGCAATTCTCCCGAGCGGTGTGACGCTTGCATACTGTACGTCACTCGCTGCCATTCCAGTGGTTGACGGTGCACCCGCCTGAGAAGCTGTATGTCAGACGAAAACCTCAATTATATTTTGAGATTGAACATGGCTAATTCATTTGTTCCAAACATTGAACGGCTTCTGCAAATGAAACGACCTCATAAGTCTCGGAAAACAAACACATAGTTATTTTGATTATTGAGTTTCAAAAAGTTTTGTTTCAGTAGAAAATATTTATTGATTTCAGAATGTTAGAAGTACGATTTTGTTACAATAGTTTATTCATGCAAAAAAAAAAATGTAACAGAATGTTTATTATTAATTTTCTTCTTGTGTTTCTGATTGAAATCCTTTACTACATAATATTATGTTTATATTATTAATACCATTATGTAATTGTCAAGCACTGTGCGTATAGGTTGTGTAAATAAGCCTAATGATTTGTGTGTGTGCATGCGTGTGTGTGTATGTGTAGATCGAAGTTTATTTCATTAAATTAATGAGTGTTATAAAGTCTGTACTGTACAATGGATTGATGTAATATCCTTATAAACTATTATGTACTGACAGAATGAATGAATAGAACAACCGTGGCTTTTGTTATATTAATGCAGGGAAGGCAGCTGTAATGTGAGTCCGCCACTGCGTGAGCGTTCTGCTCCGGCTTGCTTTGCGGAGCGAGAGCAGCTCTGGCCGGCTATACGGAGCCGCTCTCATGCCCGGCGCTGTGCTAAATTGAGGGACAAAACTAAAATTCGTATTATTAGAATTAATTGTTTTGTTAAATAAACCCCTCTGAAATTAATGACATCACTTGGTTTACTCTGTATTGTGAAACTTACCAGCTCTGAAACCCCGGCAGGAATGCAGCGTGGAACCCGGTAGACTGTACTGTACATGCTGAGTCATGTCTCCCCGCTCCCCACTTCCTCATACGGCGCGGTTTTAGAGCTGGCGCTCAAACGGTATATCACATTTCTCACGAAAAAGAGCCTACTTTAGACTGAAAATAGAAACATGTTTGTCAGAAGACTTCCTACTTGTAATAGGGCGAAGGATTTTGCTGGTTGTGGCTCTTTTTTCATCTTTTTCGAGACTACGTGATGAATTTTAATTCACTCTCACAAACTAGTGTATGTCGGAGTTCGCATGAGCATGTATATCGGCAGAGGGTGTTCCCACAGTGTGAATCAAGCCATGTATTGCTCCTGATCGGAGGCGGTTCCCACAAAGGTGGACTAGATGTAGCATCATAAACATCGGCTGCCCTGCTCATCGGATTCCGATACGCTCCCTGTTCGGCATTTGCGGCTCGCACGCGTTTCGCTGCTCGTCTGTTCCCGCCGGTAATTTGCAGTTTAGTTTTTTTTTTTTTAATGAGTTTTTGGAGGAGTAGCGCTATCGTAACCGATAATAATAGTTACAAGCTGCAAAGGTTACTGTGTAATTTATGTCGAGATTTTTGCAGTTTTACTGCTCAAATTATAATACTTCTATGAAAATATGGAACACCTTTTCTATTGACGTTTTTTTTTTTTTGTAAACGAATTAAGTTAGATATTATTGAAAAATGAATTAGGTGTGATTGAAAGGAGGGAGTTAATAAAAGAAAGAACACCGCTGCATTTAAACAATGTGTATTAGTTAAATTTATTTACGTCACTTGACAGTACTTTGTACTGATATTTTTCAAAATCAAACATTTGCAAATATAATTGCATGTGTGTATGTATATATGTATGTATTTAATACTAAAATTGGGTATATACCCGGTGGCAGTGATATATAATATACAATAATAACATTACAATAATTACATTAATAAAATTATAATAATGACAGTAATAAAAATTAAAGTAAACATAAATTTAATTATAACTATAAGTAAATACAATAAACCTAGGACTATAAATTAAACCTAATTCGCTTCTGTCGGATTGTCAATTTATATTAAATGTGTATTTTTCCCTCTTTTTCTCTTTCTTCTTTATTCTTTCTCTTGTGTTGTATTTATTGGTTTGAATTAAGTTACTTACTGTATTTAGTAAAGTGTCCTTGTAAATGTTATGTTATATTATTGACTAAGACCACAACGTACACGAGCCTGGCTCTTACGGTAGTGGCTAGAAACATTTTTGTTTTATAAATTTAATTTGTATTCACTAGCTAGCTAGTTAAAATAAATAAATAACTATTATCAACTTAAGTAATTACAAGTCACCTTGATTAATTACATATAAACTAAATTTATTACATACCATCTTAATTACATGACAATTTAAGTAATTACACTGCACCTACAATCAAGTCAAGTGGCACCGGTGTACCATTCAGCTGATCTTTGAGACAAATATCTACATGCGTTCTACAGAAGGATATTGACTTACTTTTACTCACTTTGATTTTCATTTCATTTTCTATCGTCCAGGTTTCAATAACATTAAGATCGTTTTGTAAGGCAAGGATATCGGATTCATCACTAATTTGTCTATATATTATACAGCTGTCCGCGAATAACCATACCTGAGAAATAGAGTTTCTATTTATATCGTGTATCATATATATATATATATATATATATATATATATATATGAAACAATAGAGGCGCAAGAACCGCTCCTTGAGGAACGCCTAATGTTACACTTCTTAGTTCCGATATTTATTTTCCTAGTCTGACCTTTTGGGTTCTGTTTTCTAAGCATTTATATACCCATCTTACTACTCGATTATCTAGCTATTGAAAGCCTGCTTAGTTCCTCTAAAATGTTTTCGTGAGGCACTACTCGAAAGCTTTAGTGAAATCGATCACAACTCCATCTATTCCCCCCCCCCCATTAATTTCATCGGATAAATCTTGTATTAAGGATTATATTATGGATTGTATTATGCAATCAAAACAATAAGTTCAACAGTACTTAATTTATTATATAAATACCAGGTAGTGAAATTTTATTTTTACATTATGAAATAAAGCTGAACTGAAATACGGGACGTTTGCGCCTCCCGGCAAAAATTACGGACACCTAGGCAAAAAAAAAGGGGGGGGGACTTTCCTATTTTTTACGGGACGTAGGGTAAGATTATCAAATTGGCATGCGCCGATCGTCGAATTTCTCTTATTTAATTAAATATTTTTGTAGTGTTTCATTGATCTATTTTAGTAGCGAATTGACTTTCCCGTCAAGAGATTTTTGTTTACAGCAGAACTTACATTGCGAATTTCGTTGCTGTCTTTTCTGTTTCATTGAATATAATTGCCATTCTTTACAGCTCCGCCCTGAGAGTGAACCACGTGATTTTCCGTCAAGAATTTTGTGCTTTACCGTAGCATATGGATTTCAAAGGTTGCTGCTGTCTTGTTCTTCTTTGAACGCTTTCGCCGAGTTTCACAGCTTCGCCCTGAAAGTAAATAGTGTGATTTCTAGCCAAGTTTTTTTGTACCTCACCGCAGAATTTGAACTTCGAAAGTTGCTGCCGTCTTCTTAATTCTACTTAATGACATTAACTCGATCCACAGTCACTCTCTGCGAGTGAACGATGTGGTTACTATCTAATTGAACATCACTGTCGGTCTTCACAGCTCTATCCTTAGAGTGAACCGTGTGGTTTCCCGCCAGTCGTATCGTACTGTACTTTACAAGGATTACAAAGATTTCTGAAGGACCTTTACGACAAATAAGTTAATGAATAAACCCTTCGCTTAAAATTGCCAAAAATTCATTACTTGCCTTACCAGGACGTCAAATATTAGAACTTGTGCTGTCTTTGGTATTCCAATGAACATCATTGCCGCTCTCTATAGCTTCATCCTGTAAATAAGCCGTGTCGTGTCCTGTGAAGATCAGTGTACCTTACCGCAGAATTTGTATTTTGAATATTGGTGCTGGCTTTTCTGTTTGATTGACTGCCAGGACCGTATTTCACAGCTCTGATATGAAAATGAAAAGTATGGTTTCCCGCTAGTCTTTTTGCGCTTGTCTGCAGAATTTGGATATATTATTATTATTATTATTATTATTATTATTATTATTTTTTTTTTTTTTTTTCTTTCTTAATATTGTTATTCAATATTAAATTTTTTACTTCATATATATTAGTTACGACGCAACCTTTATATATCTGTATATATTTTATTATTTCATGGTGTAATTGTTTAATGTAAAACCATTGTTAATGTAAGGAACCTATTAATGAGAATATAACTTACATATTTCTATTTTAATGCCAACACATCCTACCTCTGTAATGGAAAATAAATTATTATTACTCTCTTTGTGGACTTGTATGACGATGATGGTGATGTTGAAGATAGTGGTGAAGCTAATGATGATGATAGTAATAATACTTACTTATTTATTACTTACAAATGGCTTTTAAGGAACCCGCAGGTTCATTGCCGCCCTCACATAAGCCCACCATCGGTCCCTATCCTGTGCAAGATTAAATCCAGTCTCTACCATCATATCCCACCTCCCTCAAATTCATTTTAATATTTTCCTCCCATTTACGTTTTGCCCTCCTCAAAGGTCTTTTTCCCTCCGGCCTCCCAACTAACACCCTATATGTGTTTCTGGATTAGCTCTTACATGGTACATGCCCTGTCCATCTCAAACGTCTGGATTTAATGTTCCTAATTATGTCAGGTGAAGAATACAATGTGTGCAGGTCTGTGTTGTGTAACTTTCTCCATTCTCCTGTAACTTCATCCCTCTTAGCCCCAAATATTTTCCTAAGAACCTTATTCTCAAACACCCTTGATCTCTGTTCCTCTGTCAAGGTGAGAGTCCAAGTTTCACAACCATACAGAACAACCGGTAATATAACTGTTTTATAAATTCTAACTTTCAGATTTTTTGACAGCAGACTAGATGACAAAAGCTTCTCATGGCAATAATAACTTTCATTTCCCATATTTATGCATTTTAATTTCTCCCGAGTGTCATTTAGTCTGTATTTGTTACTGTTGCTCCAAGATATTTGAACTTTTCCACCTCTTCGAAGGATAAATCTCCAATTTTTATATTTACATTTCGTACAATATTCTGGTCATGAGACATAATCATATAATTTGCTTTTCGGGGTTTACTTCCAAACCTATCGTTTTACTTGCTTCAAGTAAAATTTCCGTATTTTCCATAATCATTTTTGGATTTTCTCCTAACATATTCACGTCATCCGCATAGACAAGAAGCTGATGTAATCCGTTCAATTGCAAACCCTCTGTGTTATCCTTAACTTTACAAATGGCATATTCTAGAGCGAAGTTCAAAAGCAAAGGTGATAGTGCATCTCCTTGCTTTAGCCCGCAGTGAATTGAAAAAGCATGATACGGACTCTGCTGTAAGTTTCACTCAGACACATCTTAAGTAATCGAACTAGTTTTTTGGGAATACCAAATTCAATAAGAATGTTATATAAAACTTCTCTCTTAACCGAGATAGTAATAATAATAACAATAATAATAATAATAATAATAATAATAATAATAATAATAATAATAATAATAATTATCATCATATTTTTATATTTAATGTACCGTAAACTGGGTTTACTTTGAACACAAAGGAAACTTTGACCATTTTTTCAGAAAATCATATTTAGGTTTCTACATGCTGCGCTTGTTATAGATGGAGGTAAATTTGGTATGAGAATGATTTTATGGTAATTTACCTCCATCTATAACAAGTGCAGCATGTAGAAACGTAAATATGATTTTCTGAAAAAATGGGCAAAGTTTCCTCTGTGTTCAAAGTAACCCCAGTTTGCGGTAATATTATTGTCCTTGAAAACCAAGAGTTTCGTGGATGTTGTGATATCCAGAGCAGTGATTGTCTGAAGCTGAGCGATGTTGCGCTTCTTGTCTTAATATCACCTCAGCCAGGGAGTATAAACAAAATTAACGGAAAGTAAAAGTTGGACTTGTAGTGTGAGTTATGAATCTTGGATGCGCACTTATAAGGCAGGGCTGGAGGACGCACGAGGAAATTAAATTTGTAATTGCACTCAAGTTCTGAGAATGCCGCGCACAGGGTGCTCAAGAACTTCCTTTTCCGTTCAGTAATTGCGTGTTTTCCCTTTTGTAATGTCTTCTTTCTTGGCTAGAGGCAAAGTATCCGTTACACGCCTTTGAGATATACAGGAGACGTACGGGTACAGCACATATGCTTATGAACAACGAGATTATTTGGCCTTCTTTTCACCCCCCGGAAGGACTTTGTCTCAGTATGATATAGAAGTCGGGTAGTTGCTGTAAGTTAGGGATGGAAACAGACTCTCTTATTGGTTGAAGTTTTGGAAGTGCGATTTTTATTGTTGGCTACATTGCTAGAGATCGTATTTTTAGCATTTATAATAATTTAAACATTTAATACTTTTATTTATAATATTAGCATTTTGTAGCATATATTAATTTCAAATGTTTCATTTTGTAAGCTATTAAACAAATTTTGGGATGAAGTTAAACTATAATTTACATTCATGATTAGGCCTAGGATTTTGATGATCTATAAATCATGAAAAAATGTCTTAAAAACAATGCATTTATGAACTAAAAATCTTAAAAAATATACCTAAAAATGCCCTAAACTTGATTTTACATAATTAGCTTAGTAGAAATATTAATATTTAGACTAGTACCAACATTCAAGTTTATTTAATTTTACATAATTTTTCTAAGTAGTACACTTAATTATATTACCTGATGTAGTTCCATGTAGTCCACCATAAGGCCACTCTTATCCGGAACTAGCAGATATATTGAAGGGGGTTGGACTTATCCATTACGTGGGAGTGTACCATGTTAAAATGACAAGATTTGTTTAGAAAAACGATTAAAATACTATACAAAATAATGGATATTAATTGAAAAAATATGTAGAGAAAATATCAAAGGAAATAAATAATATTTTACATTAATAATGGGGATTTATGGCCAAAATTAAATGAAAATACCCCAAAAAAAGACCTAATAAAACAAAAAATGCTCTTATGAGTTGTAAAAGGTAAAAAACGCTAAAAATGCCCTAACAAATATGTTTTTAAACACTCAGTTTTTTCACATAATATATAAACAGTAAGCAGCTATGTTTCTGGCTTACTAGAAAAAAATGCAATTTCATCAAAATCATGATTTGGGCTAGCATTTTCATGATTTAGCGTAGCCTATGTTTTGTACAAGGTCAATAATACAGAAGTAGGTTAAGTATACACAAATCTATTTTATTTAAAAAAAAAACTAATTAAATTAAGGTACTTTGTTAGAGCAGGATTTTATCTTCATATAGCAGATAGGGGAATATATGTTAGAAAGAAGTGAAATAGTGAGAGGACTACGTCAAGGATGTCCTTTATTACCTACCCTGTTCAACATCTACTTGGAGGATTTAGTGAAGAACTGTTTTCAGAACATGGGAGGAGTGATAGTAGGACAACGAATAATAAAGTGCATAAGATTTGCTGATGGTATGGCGTTGTTAGCAGAGGAGAAGAGGATACTAAGGGATATGCTACTGGAGCTAAATGACAGCTGTGAGCAGTACGGAATGAAGATAAATGCCAAGAAGACGAAGACCATGGTCATAGGAATAAAAGTAAAGAAGATAAATCTGCGAATTCTAAATGAGGCAGTAGAGCAAGTGGACAGCTTCAAATACTTGGGATGTACTATAAACAGTAACATGAGCTGCTGCCAAGAAGTCAAAAGAAGAATATCAATGGCAAAGAAAGCTTTTAATAGAAAAAAGAGCATTTTCTGAGGACCTCTGGAGAAAGAACTAAGTAAGAGACTAGTGGAGTTCTTTGTGTGGAGTGTGGCATTGTATGGTACAGATACATGGACATTACGGATTTGAAATGTGTGGATATGGAGAAGGATGAAGCGTGTGAAATGGACAGACAGAATAAGAAATGAAGCTATGTTGGAAAGAGTGGGCGAAGAAAGAATGATGCTGAAACTGATCAGGAAGAGCAGAAGGAATTGGTTGAGTCACTGGCTGAGAAGAAACTGTCTACTGAAAAATGCATTGGAAGGAATGGTGGACGGCAGAAGAATTCGGGGTAGAAGAAGATATGAGATGATACACGACATAAGATACTGTATATGGATCGTATGCGGAAACAAAGAGGAAAGCAGAAAATAGGAAAGATTGGAGAAAACTGGGTTTGCAGTGAAAGATCTGCCCTTGGGCAGAACACTGAATGGAAATGAATGATTACTGCGAAACGTTATTGCATTTTGAAGATTGAAAAATTTAGAACTTTTTATTCTGCATAAATGAGAAAAGAAGTTTCTATAATTAAATGTTGCGAGAGCGCGCATGGTCACATAAAAATAATAGGAGACCAGTCGTTTGTCGTCATATGTTGATGTGGTTTTCTTTAATGGTATTTACATAGATGAAAAATTGTCTTATTTAGTGAACTGTTGTTATTTTATGTAGTTCCTGCCCCTTAACTAGAGAATGGAAGGTGACGGCTCACGTCGAAAACCATGAGTATATTTGCGAGGAAGAAGGCTACAGATAAAATTTACTGATACTTACATGAAATTTAAATCTTTAGATTCTCATAGTTTTGACATCCCTCCCTTGTAATCCATTCATCTAAAATTTAGATTCTAAATGATTCCTATGGAGGGCATAAATGGGTATGAGGTACGTTTTCTGAGAAATATTTCGATGTCCTTTACGTGTTGCATTGTACCGTGTTATATCATCAACTTAATGGAATTCTTAATTGCAAGTAGTTCTCGCGTAAGTACCAACCACTGACGGACAAGGAAACGTGTGAGTTTAGCGGGTTCCTCATTACGCAAATAGACTTGCATTTGGAGCAGAAGATAAACAGGCATTGCTAAGCAGGGTCTATCGCCTGGGGGGCTGTGAGAGGGATGAAAGCTTGCATTACTGAGAACAAGGCCTTTGTGAGTTAGTCTTCGGACATTAACAGCTCTCTGGTCTGGAGATGCCCGAGGGGCATATAAAGCTGTGGAAACGACTGCAAAGTGTTGACAAGACTTTCCTTTCATTGACTATCAACGAAAGTCCGTTGTAGGTAACTAGTTGTTACTACCTGATACTGAGGAGCTTGGTTTAATATAGACCTAAATTTTAATTAGTAATGATAAGGTCTTAGTTCTTTTAGATATGAGTAGTACAAAAAATACCCACTTATAGAGTTGAGAGAGCCTGAAATTGTATTTTAAAAGGGGCTAAAAGTAGCACTTCTTATATATCTTTATTTATTTATTTATTTATTTAAATTTAAATATACAGAATCATCATCATCATCATCATATCCCTCACGTATTAGACCCTACAGGATCTGTTACGGTCTCATGCCAGCGCTTTCGTGATCTTCCCAATTTCCTCTTTCCTCTTGGTACTGTTATTGCAAGTTATCTTGAACCTTCTGAGCGGGGTCACAGGGGCAGAGGGAAGGAAGCGCGTAACGCGGGTGGAGCAAACTGAGTTGTTTGCGCATGCTCCGCAGCATAATCTCTTGTCAAGAAACATAGAGCTATTTCCTTCACTGCGTACCAGTAGTGTTAACATGGAGCAGCAAACCACAGGATAGTAATTGTGGTGAAATCACACCACCGCGGAGAAAAAGTAACGCTTCCTAGGGGTCCAACGCATTCGAACGTGGAGTTCGAAACAGTTCTGGGTGAAGTCGAGAATTGGGAGAAAATTCTGGATGGAATTGAAGCCATTCTTATAGATGAGGTTCTGCGTGCTGTTAGGGTCACGAGGTAAGAAGAGTTGGAAGCAATTGTAATATTTGTCGAAAACAATTCCAAATGGATGCGTAAGAATATTTAAGGGGTTAGGTATAGCTTACTGCAGTAACATTTCTGGAAATATTCAACATTTTTTTCCTCCATTTCTGTATCTTGTACAATAAGGAAAATTGGTATGTGGAAAACACTATTCTAATGCTATATGAGAAAAATATTTTTACGATTAAAAAAAAATATATTTGTTTTTTCAAAATTACAAATGGTGGCAGTTTACTGTGCAGTGATGAAGCGTTTCCGTCATAACTCAAAAACTTGTTAACTTTTTCATGTTGTCTCTCTTTTATTTTATTGCTGAAACTCATGTTTACAATATCATGCTCTTTCAAATACATTCCTCAATAAATCTTTTTTTGTGTGTTAGAAGAAAGTACTGATATTTGACCATTTTTTAAATTTATTTTTTATCAGACAATCTTATCAAAGGTAGAGAAGTGATCTTGCATCATATTGTAGATATGACATACATAAATACACACAAAATATTTCATCACAGAATGTTGGACAGTTTTTTAGGTAAGTGGGAAACGCTTCATCACTGCACAGCGAACTGAATTTTGAAAACAAAAACGTGAATAGTTTTGTTTAATCGTAAAAATATTTTTATATAGGAGAAGAACAGTGTTTGACACATACTAATTTTCATTATTGTACGAGAAACAGTAATGGAGGAAAAAAATACTGAATATTTCCACAATTTTATTGCTCTAAGCTGTACTTAACCCCTTAAGTAAGATCGGGATTAAGTTTAGGTACTGTAACTGTGGAATAAATTACAAGTGAAATCGAAAGCAGACCTAAGTGACTCGAAAGCAATTATAAATGGGGTCCGAAACAATTGCAAGTAGAGTCTGAAGCAATTTTCTTGCAAGTGGATTTGGAAGCAACTGCAAGTTGAGTCATCGGAAGCATTTGTAAGTGGAGTCGGAAGCAATTGCAAGTCGGGTCGGAAGCAATTGTTGCAAATGTGGGCTGAAGAGATAAATAAATTTGTTAAGTAGAGGCGCGACCAATTCTTGTGGGTGAAGGCGGAAACAATTCTAGATAAGTCTAGAGCTGGAGGCAATTGTGGGTGCAATTTGAAGTAGTGGAGTTAAAGATACGAGCAATTTGTAAGTAGATTTGGAAGCAATTATACTTTGATTTGGAAGCAATTGTAAGTGGATGCGTAATATTTAAATTGAGTCGGAGTTCATTTCAAGTGGAATTTGAATAATTTGCAAACAACCCTAACCACCACCAAAACAACATATCCCCACCACAGACAAGAAGAAACAGCCCACACCTGTGGAGTAACGGTCAGCGCGTCTGGCTGCGAAACCAGGTGGCCCGGGTTCGATTCCCGGTCGGGGCAAGTTACCTGGTTGAGGTTTTTTCCGAGGTTTTCCCTCAACCCAATATGAGCAAATGCTGGGTAACTTTCGGTGTTGGACCCCGGACTCATTTCACCGGCATTATCACCTTCATCTCATTCAGACGCTAAATATCCTTAGATGTTGATAAAGCGTCGTAAAATAACCTCCTAAAAAAAAGAAGAAGAAACACAGATACTACACCCCACTTCAGTTTGGTTGATAGGCTTTCCCCTCTACTCACACTCTCTACCGTCAGTGAAGGGGAAGATGCTACTGTCCATCTCACAAACGTTCGACTAACTGACTTCCTACATAGTGGCAAATTTTATTTCTGAAAGTGTTTACAGGTACTCTATACTAAGAGTTTATATTGAATTTTATTGCTGTTTATATTAACTGGCACATTAAAAAGCTACTGACAACAAAAGATAAATGTGTTCTCCACCGATAGTTGCTATTCTACAGCATACACAATGGGACAATCTGCATTGTGTAGCTCCCTCTGACTTCATAATACAAACTAACATTCCTAAATGTAATTAATTATATTAATTGAAAATATTGTAAGAACTACAGAAAAATATACTCTAACATGTAATTGTCAACCATCTATGACACTGTATTTTATATTCACTTATATACTTTATTTAATATTTTAGTTTCTAGTGTGTATAGCTTGGGGGTGGTGCAGGTATAAGAGGTAACAGCTACCTGTCTGTCACTGACGGACTCGGGACAAGTAGAAGGGGAAAGAAATGCCTTCGCATCCTCTCAACTTGTATGAAATGTCGTTTAGATGATGCAGTAGTACTGTCTTCCTCCGAAGAGTTTAGTGCTGGGACCTGAGGTATTCTTGCCATCGGTGCTGGGGGATTGCAGGTAGATTCTTTTGTTGCTACAGTCAAGCCGAGCCGAGCGGAGTGGGAAGTATTAATCGTCCAAAAATATGCAGTCTTCAGTTTGTAGTAGTGTGTGACTGTGTGCATGTGTTAGGTATTCTATATACGAGTGAAATGTTTGCAATATGATTATACTTCCTTCAAGACTGCCGCTGTCACTGTTTTCTCCCACTCCAGTACCGCGCTAGACTAGTCGGAACCGCATTCCTTTCAGCACTAAACTCCTCAGAGGATGACAGTATTTCACTACAGGTACAATACCAGTGCCGAAATGGTGCCGTCCGTTCTGTAAGGTATATTACTTTTTTAAATAATTCTGAGACTTTGTTTTTTTTTTTCAGTTTTAGAGTTTTTATAAAGTTTTATATTTTAAAATATAATACCACTGCTATCAAAGACAAAATGATGGGCGACTTATATAACCCACTAACATATAACAAGAAAATTAGAAACGTGTTAATATCTTCAATTTGATTAAATAAATTTATAGGCTATGTGTATGAATTAATCAACCTATATTATATTTGTATTCTATAATTTTGAAATATATATTAGTCCTACTTTTCACGTGAGATATTATTCTTCTCTAGTGTTAATATTATATTATATAATTCCATTGCCGCTGTAATTATATTTTAGTTCCTATTTTATTTTACTTATTTATTTTTATTATTATTATTTTTTTTATTTTAATATTATATCTGAACTGCGACCGAGCACGAGCGCTGCTCATTCGGTCTCAAATTTTGTTAATACTACTGTATCTTCTTTTTATATTGCTTGTATTATTTTATCTCTATTTCTCTTATTTGTTTTGTAATTATATTCTTTATTCTGTATATTTAAATTTAAATAAATAAAGAAATAAATAAACGTATGACTTAATTCTATAACAACGGAATATTGTAACAAATAAAACTGTTACGTTATTGATAGAAAATAAGAAGTTATGACCACAAAATCTGTTCTTCAGAAAATCTCAGTGTCCATATTCAACACTTGCGTTTAAAATATTGTCCAGGAACAAGAGAAAGCGTTGATGCGCGAAAGAGCGTCTCTGGGCGTGATATTGGAGATCCCTGCAGGGCCAAGTTTTATAGAAGTCGAGAGGCGGCTCGGACGAACGAGGCTGGCTATCCATACTGCATAATAAGCGAGGGTATAATTTGCTGGAATGGGCTGCATCCACAGGGACCGGGAGGTGAAAATCGTAAAACAAAAATGTGGGCCGCTTACTAAATGAAGCGTGCCGCGCCGTGCATCACATGGGCGAGGGATCTCGATCGATACTCGACCGACCTTATTGAAAAGAAGCCGTGCATAAATATTGGGTAACTTGTCAGCTTCATATGAAATATTCCCTTTGTAATGCCATCACCGCACCGTAATCAGAGAATGTATATTATTAAATTATGCATTGACTTTTGTAGTCTATTGGTTTACAAAGTAATACCTTTAGATATAGATGCAATATGGCATATTCGAGCTCAAATATTTCAGGTTCGATATTTATGTGATTGTATTATTGATTACTTTCGATCAATGGTATTGCTTCGCTCTAAAAGCCATCCATTGTTTGAGTTCTATTATGGGATATTTTTTAATTAAATCCCGTAATTACGTCATGTTGTTTAGGGTTACTTTCCTCATTCGTCCCAGATCAACCCCTCCGCGCTTCGGTTGGCGAGCGGGAAATGCTATAGAATAATAATGGAGTGGAGATGGGGCTGAATGTTGTCTTTTTATTTATTTATTTATTTATTTATTTATTTATTTATTTATTTATTTATTTATTTATTTATTTAGTCTGTGGAGTTAAGGTCATCAGGCCTTCTCTACCACACCACCAGATTACAAATAGACATATACAAGAAACAAATGCAGAGAGAAAAAGCAAATAAGAAATATAAATAAAATTACAAATACAAATACAAAAAGCAGAAGTACAAAAAGAATGAAAGTAATAAAATATATGCAGTGTATATACAGGGTGTTTAAAAAATACGGGGCATAATTTCAGGTATGTATTTCCCACATGTAGACAATCAAAATAGTTCATTACAACATGTGTCCGGAAATGCTTTATTTCCGAGTTATGACCTTCACAACATTGAAATTCACCGGAACGTTTTTCTTTCCTCAGGTCGTTGCCGTCAAAGGAGACATTAAGAGGGCACTCTGACAGTTCATTCCGAGGCGAAGGTTACATTCAGTGTTGTGTAGGCGTTAGACTGTGCGACATGTATTCAAATCAAGAGCTGGCAGAGATATACGTCTTCATGTACGGTAAGGCGGACGGCAATGCTGCGCTGGCTCGTCGTTTGTACCAGGAGAGGTACCCACAGCGACAATGTCCAGATCGGAAGACATTTGTACGTCTCCATTACCGTCTGTGCGAGTATGGAAAATTTAACTCTCCTGGTTTGGGAAGGGGACGACCAAGATCTACAACTCCAGAAGTACACGAGGAGATTCTGGAGGCTGTGAACATGACTCCTTCTATCAGCACACGAAGGGTAGCGTTGCAAGTCAATGTTCCTCATACGACTGTCTGGAGACTGTTGAAAGAGTATCAATTTATTCCTTATCATTTGCAACGTGTACAGTACAGGCCATGTCACCAGCAGATTACCCTGCACGAGTTAGGTTCTGTCAGTGGTTCTTGCAGCAGTGTGGTGTAAATCCGAACTTTCCTGCCTTAGTATTATTTACAAATGAAGCACAGTTCACACGAGATGGCATAACAAATTTCCACAATCAGCATGTATGGGCGTATGAAAACCCACGTGCAACTGTTACATCTCATCACCAGGTGCGGTTCTCCCTCAACATGTGGGCCGGTATCATTGGTGATCGATTAGTTGGACCTCGTGTACTTGTAAACAGACTTACGGGGCAGGCGTACACAAACTTCCTGGAAAACATCATACCTCATATTTTAGAAGACACTCCACTGATCAATCGTCAACACATTCACTTCTTGCATGATGGCGCTCCTGCACATTTCAGTCGTACGGCTCGCCGGTACTTGGATCGAAGGTTTCCTGATCGATGGATAGGTAGAGGTGGCCCAATTGGCCTCCACGCTCACCTGATCTGAACCCTCTCGATTTCTACTTGTGGGGCCATTTAAAATCATTGGTGTATTCGTGTCCGATGCCTGATTTGGAATCCCTTCGGAATCGAATTGTGGAATGTTCTGAGGACATACGCAATACTCCTGGAGTTTGGGATCGTGTTCGCAGGTCAATGAGACATCGATGTGAGGTCTGTATTCAAGCAGGAGGTGAACATTTTGAACATCTTCTGTAATGACGACGACCTGCGGAAAGAAAAACGTTCCGGTGAATTTCAATGTTGTGAAGGCCATAACTCGGAAATGAAGCATTTCCGGACACATGTTATAATGAACTATTTTGATTGTCTACATGTGGGAAATACATACCTGAAATTATGCCCCGTATTTTTTAAACATCCTGTATATATGCATATTTTTCCAGATATTTAATGACAGAATTCTTTTGCAGTCATCTTCTTTTGTAGATTTTTGTAAAAAGTATGGATATTTAATTTTTTCCCCATTGCCAAATAAACAAGATAAACAAGTGGTTACTTACAGGTTTTTCCACATCCATACAATTACTGCGTAAAGTATATATTTAATAATCTACCCATGACCTACATAGTAAAGATAGAAAAGCATGTAGTTCGTAAAATTTCTTAACTTATTTCATGTAGACAATTTTTAGTACGTGTTTATTAAATATGCATAATTTCAAATACATTTTACATGTGAGCCTTGTCAATTATTTTAATCATTTATTTTTTAATTTGATGGATATTTTTAAACTTTCTGACTTGTTCATTGCAATATGTTTAATATGAAGTTACCTTATACACACACAGTATATCTACTTAATTAGTCTGATGATGCCCATAATAAGGGCGAAAACATTCACTAATATGTGAGCGTTTCTGAGTAGAAGTGGTGTAAGTCAAGAATGGGTAATGAGGGTTAAAGTAAACATTCTGTAAAATACAGCACAAAGTAGCAATTAATATTCACTTTATTCAAACAATTAGTAGTCAGTGGATAGCGAGAACGACATATTAATTGCTACTTTGCGCTGTATTTTACAGAATTTTTACTTTAAACCTCATTATCCAATTTTGACTTACACCACTTCTGCTCTCAACGGCTCATGTATTAGCAAAAATAACTTTTTTGATATTTTTCTACAATAAATAAGTAAAGACTGAACTATCAAAACTTCACATTTTTGTATTATCATTATATGACTTACTGGAATACACATAAAAATGAATTCAAAATTCAAATTGATGACTATTTTAGTTTTTTCAGGAACTAATCTTGCGTAAACTGCACTATATTACCAGGACACACAGAGACATAAAGCCGAAAGGGATATAGGGGTTCGCAGCCGTTAGGTGTCCTCCATTCACGGGTGCGTTTCGTTTCGTCCACTCTGTAGTTTATTACTAAATTGTACAGGGATATCATTTTATTTTTACTAACATTTTTAATATTAACCTGCCTATATCTTTGGATTAAAGGTCTAGAACCGGAAACAGCTCTCTCCCCCTTCCAAGACTGGAGTTCGATGATACTGGCATAAAATACAAATCACTTTACTAGGTAGGCCTATAGGAGGGAAGAAAAGTAGTTCATCCATTTAGGTAAACTAGGAAATATCGCAATTTTGAGTTTGATTACTTTCATTAGGTTATTATTTAATCAAAGTACAGTACTGTATTAACACTTAGTGTTTTTACTCACGAACTGAGCTATCCATTCGGACGTATTCATTATGCAGTGTATATTGTACTGTCTGCAGTACATTATCGTACAATATAGAGAATGAAATTAAATTGAAAGATAATCATAATATGGATATTTAAACACATTTTTGAAAATGGTGGCCGTTCATTTCGATACAGGTTCAGTTCTTTTGTGCATTTTTTTCGCACTATAGACTATTTCACCTAATTCCAATTACCAGTTTCGTCCTTCGTACGAGTAACTCATGTTGAAATAATTCTATACCTACTCTATAAAAGAGTACCTTACGTACTGTAAATTCAGTCTTCACTTCTGCCCGATCCGAAAAGATAAAATTATTCAGAAATGCTATCTACTGTCCATTCAAGTGGTTTTTTCGCAGGGTCGTAGAAAGGGGGGGATCACGTGACAGTTAAATGCTTAACGAGCCCCTTTTATTTAAGTTATTTTAAACAGTTGTATAATATTACGTAGACGTCCAATTCCTAACAGAAATTAATGTTTTAAGAAAAGAGCTAAGACAGCCCAGCTACTAGACTTTACAGAGGGGCGAACAGAAGCAGGTGGGGGAAACCGGGATGCGACGTAGGCAAACGGATGACAGTACCTGTGCGAAAATATGATTCAATATTGGAAGCTCTTTCGTCACTGGAAGACGCGAACATATTTCTGGAACGTACTATACTCACTAACTCAGTACTGCATACGAGGCCTCGGTTCTGCGTGGAGAACGGTTGGAAGTTTACTAGTAGAGGGGGTGGGAGTGAAGTACATTAAAAAACTCAGGTACAATAAAAATTGAAGTAAAAATAAAATTATGTCCCTGTGTTATATTCCTTTAAGGATATCAGCCAGAAGGTTTTCTTATTTCGATCAACGCACTGAAGATTTACAAGTACATTTGTATGCGCATTAGCAAAATTCACACGTGTAATAATGTGAAAGAGACAAATTAGAATGCGAAATTTAATATTTAAGTTCGTGTTGAGGAAACCGAGGGTTGTGGAGAAGAATACTGCTGCAGAAGTTGGTAACTGCGTTTCGCATTCACGCCCCTCTGCTCCCGCCCTCTCGGCCCTGCCCTCCGGCACGTACTATTTCGCTATAACCGAGTTTTAACTCCTGCATAGAATTTTTTTATTACCTTCCGCTTTATATTATTTTCGTACCCAACTCTTTTTTTTTTCTACTTCAAAACTGCTCAAGAGACTTACATAGCACGACTTTTGTCCTTTTCTTCCACGGGGCATTGAATCGACGAATTGGAGAGAGTGCAATTTTAAAGACGGGGGTTACAGTTCTGAAAGACTTATAAAGCTCTCCAATATGGCGCTTTTCAGCGTTGTAAAAGTCAGAGAATGTCGCAGTACACTTCGATTTACTGATTTATATGTTAAATCGTGACTTCTGAGCTACGTTTTTCTGCTAGGCTTAAGGGGTTTGGTACAGCTTACAGCAGCTTACTGTACTTTGTTCATCTGTTTTCGGCCTTCCTGGTTTATGCTGACACGGCCATTATGAATACGAGTAGCCGAACGAGAAAGAGGTAGGCTCCATTTCTAGCTTTCATTGCCTAATACAGAGTATGCTATAGACGAAACGAACACACGTGCTTGTTCCTGAAGCCTTCAACTTCAACTAATGGAATTTTCATTGTTGTTGCTTCATTCAATTCACAGTTCTACCAACGTGTGCATTATTCATGAAATGACTCTCGTATATTAAATATTATTCTTGTGTGTTATTTTATCAGGGAAGGTTTGAATATTCTATAAATTATTTCCATTGTTGTATTTACAGAGGTCTATTTTATGAGAAATCTATTATAAATCAAAACATGATAATTTCTATACGAGATATGTAAAATCATTTAGGGCCGATTGTATAAACCATTTAATCTTAGATCAGAGGTTAAATTGATCCTCATTCTAGCTGAACTTGGAATTTTGTGTTGTATAAAGTCTAATCTGAGATTAATTTATATTAAACTAAAGTCAACTTTGACTGAAGAAATTTCTCCGATTAAGTTAGATGATCCAAGTTCCGTTATTTCTTTTCTGTATGAAGTATACGAGTGGCAGATTGTGCAAAAAGAATAACCATTATTATTAATATATATGGTAGATACATTTATATATATATATTTTTTTTTTTTTCAATTTCTTGCCTTAATATACAAACATTCTTATATTTTATAAGGTTTTATTGTATTCAGCAGTATCAAATAACATAACCTATAATTATATTAATTATTCATGGATATGATAGGTACATTCATACATTTTCAATTAACTGTATTACAAAATTTCTAAACGAAAATTGTCGTTTTACAAAGCTTTATTATGTTTAGTAGTATCAAATACCATAACATGATAACAATTTGGAGAACGGTCAATTTTCTTCTTATTGTACGCCATTATTTACAACGCACAAAACAAACCAGTGTTTCCAACAGAGTGTGCGAAAAGTCGCCAAAAAGTAGTTGGAATGTCGCTAGATTTCTTATTATCAAAAAAGAAAGATTAAATTTTCTCACTATAAGGTGCTAAAAAGGTCGCTAAATCCCTATTTAAGCAATATAAAAGTTCAAAGAAATTGTCGTCGAAAAAGAGTTAAAGTCGCTAAATTGGCAACACTGAACAAACCTGTACAACATGTCCCGCGCGTCACATACTTCACTTGTTTATGCGATGTTGCAAAGTCCTTTTCACGTGAACTTAGATTGCATTTGAACCAAGGTAATTTGATCGCAGAAAAGTTTTGTACAATAGAAGAAGTGTCTGAACTCGGTTCACTTTCCGATCTTCGATCAAAATTGATCTTTAGTCAGGGAGTTTTATACAGTTGGGCCTTAGTCTTTCAATTAACTTAGCTTTTATATTTTATATGAACTTGTCAACTCTAAATATGAAAATGTAATGTTTTAATTCAAGTAATCCTCCTTAACGCAAGTGCGTTTAAACTTCAAAATAACGGATATGGAAGTAGTTCAAAGAAGACATTTCACAAATCATGTTTATTTTATACAAACTTCTTTCGCACTACATTGTTCCAACAGTTCATGCATCAAATTAAATTCATTTTTCCCTAGCTTTGAAATACGCACTATTTTCTTCATAATGAAAAAAGAAAAAGTAATGAATACAGACCTGTTACGCAATATGACCGTGTAAATTGAGTGGGTAAATGCGACTCTAGTGACACGATGTTCAACTATGCGAGCTGTGTACTCAAGATCCATTTTCCAGGCTGGCAATAGTCTCGTTGGCTACATTTAAAACATGCAGCATCTGTTTCCATGGTGACGGCTGCTTGATGAACTCGATATTATTGGTTTTTTTGTTATTTACGAGGCTGAATAGCCGATGCGTGAGGGGCAAAGTATGTAATCAGCTTAACATATGTATCAAAGCGGCGGGCTGCATGTTACTCGCTGAGAGGGTGGACAGTCTGTTTATAAAACATCGAAAATTGTGATATTGTAGCGTTTAATGAAATCTAACTTTAATTCTGTAACATCAATAAGCTTTATTTGAAAACCGTCTGTAACTTATTAATAGGCAGCGCATTTTCGTTCCCAAACGTATAGAGCAGGCCTACACAAGGTTTGCGCTCTCCGAGCCGGCTCACAGCTCATGAGCGGAATGCAGATATTAGCTGCGCTCTGTATAAGGGTGGGCTGGAAGAAGGGGTGATCTCGTACAAAATGAACACAAAAGGTGTTCATGAAATTAATTCCCGTTCATTGTTTACAAAACTATCTTGGACTATTAATAAAGAAATATTTATTTTACAGAAATAATAGAAATTCTATAGCTACTTAAATGTACAATATCATTTTGTTATATTTTTATTTATCAGTACATCAAAACGAGGTTTTATGCGGTTGGCAGCTGACAGGAACAGTAGCCTACTGATCGTAATGAAACATCAGTTACAGATGTTCGATGTCTGCCTTTATTAAAGTTGATTGTAGAAGACAGTTGCTCACAAATATAAATGTTGAGCCAAACATAGCAATCATTTTGACAGCCAGCCTGTGTAGTCGTGGATATTATTGCTAATGTTTAGTCTTGTAAAACTCAACCAGGGTAGTAGTATATTCAAGCGATCTTTAGCCCTTAGGTCACATAAGTCGAGCTGTAAATCGTTAAATGTTAAATGTTATGTTCCGTCTTAGATTCCTATATACTGTACTGTAGCAGTAGGTAAGCAACGTGAAACAGTTACTGAGAATAGGCCTACACACTGCACTCCACTAGATAACTGAGTGGCCGTTTCCCTCTCCTCTACTTATAGCAAGTCATTCTGTCATTCTGACGTATTTTCCTCTCCGTTTCGGCGAGCGGTAAACACGGCTCTCCCGCTCCAAAGGAGCGCTCGCGCTCGTTGAGCGCTGTTTGTGCAGGTATGGTATTGAGGATTGAGTAGTTTCGTTTGGTAGCTACATCTGTTACGTCACGTGGATGCGTAAGCAAAGTGGAATTGCAAGCATGTACGTATAGGGCCATTTAATAATAATGATGTAATGTATTATAAATATGCCTCTGTAACGTCATATGACGTAGAAACAACATTCTCTTAGTTTAAATAAATTTTATGTGATGTTCGTAAAAGATTTGCATTTCATGACCTCCGAATATATGTTTTCGTTCATTGCAATGGGATAGGTTTTGATAAACGAATTATTTGTATATATTGTGTAAAATATAAATATTGGTAATTTATATATTGATTTTTGTTGCTATTATTTTCTCCCTGTTACGTCATGTGACGTACGAAGAACATTTTCTTAGCGTAAACAAATTTTTACTGACAGTTATAGTAAAAGATATGAATTTCATAATCTCAGAATATATGTTTTTGTTCACCGTAACGGAGTTGATTTCGTCAAATGAATTAATTGAATATATTATATATAGAGTATTTACAGTTAATGTGTATCATTTTTACTATTATGTTGTATAATATATATTGTATATAGAGGGACATCATTTTATTTTTACTTCAATTTTTATTGTACCTGAGTTTTTGAATGTATTTCACTCCCACCCCTTCTACTACTGAAGTTCAACCGTCCTTCACACAGATCCAAGAACGCATATACAGTCATAGTAGCCTTACGGTAACAGTAAACAGTACGTTCCAAAAATATGTTCGCGTTTTCCAGTGACGAAAGAGCTTTCAATATTGAATCACTTTCGTACAGGTACTGTCATCCATTTGCCTACGTCGATCCCGGTTTCCCCCACCAGCTTTTATTCGCCAGCTAGTGGCTGGGCTGTCTTAGCTCTTTTCTGAGAACATTAATTTCTGTTAGGAACTGGACGTCTACGTAATATTATACATCTGTTTAAAATAACTTAAATAAAAGGGCCTCATTAAGTAATTAACTGTCACGTGATTTCCTCCCTTACTACGACCCTAAGACATAACCACTTGGACGGACAATAGATAGTATGTCTGAGTAATTTTATCTTTTCGGATCGGGCAGAAGTGAAGATTGGATTTACAATACGTAAGGTACTCTTTTATAGAGTAGGTACAGAATTATTTCAACATGAGTTACTAGTACGAAGGACGAAACTGGCAATTGGAATTAGATGCAATAGTCTATAGTGCGATAATATGCGCAAAAGAACTGAAGCCGGTATCGAAATGAACGACCACCATTTTCAAAATTGTGTTTAAATATTCATATTATGATTATTTTTCAATTCAACTTCTTTCTCTATATTGTACGCTAATGTGCTGTAGACAGTATAATATACACTGCATAATGAATACGTTCGCATGGATAACTCAGTTCGTGAGTAAAAACATTTATTCTTAGTACAGTACTGTATTTTGATTAAACAAAAACCAAATGAAAATGATCAAACTCAAAAGCGCAATATTTCCTAGTTTATGTAAATGGATGAACTACTTTTCTTCCTTCCTATACCTACAGTAGTAAAGTGATTTGTTTGTATATTACGCCAGTATCATCGAACTCCAGTAGTGGAAGGGGATAGCAAACGGCGTTGATCCAGAGGTATAGGCAAGTTAATATTAAAAATGTTAGTAAAAATAAAATGATGTCCCTGTACTAGTTCAGTATTATCTAATTATATTTTCTGTCATATGTAGCACTAATATTTTGTAGCGCGCTAGTTCCGAAGTTTTAGTGCGTTTATGTGGTTAAAAAGTATCTGGACAGACCATTTCAATTTTGTAGCAATCCCACTAACAGTTGTCATTATTATTATTATTATTATTATTATTATTATTATTATTATTATTATTATTATTATCTACCGAACTATCTTTTACCTTTCGCAGCATCCTGGCATAAGGATTTAAGGTTAGAGTTGAACCCTGAAACTCCAGGATATACGTTACAGGGACAAAATAACAAAAATCAATATACAAATTATAAATATTTTTATGCTCGACCATGCCGAAATGTAGCAATTATAAACCTGGTAGCAGCCCTTTAATGGACCTCATTAAAGTACACCTATTCATTAAAGTTCAGGTGTTCCACCAATCAGAAAACACCATTGTAGCAATATGAAAGCGCAAGTATCGATTATTCTCGGATATGCAATCAAAGACAACTAGCGAAACGTCACGGAGGCTGGAAATCCAATACTGTCGCAGAAGATTATGTTCTGTTACTATAATAATTAGCGTTAATTGTAAATAATATTGAAATAAATTCAATTTGCCATCTCGTTTTTCAATGTCTAAATCAATTTCAAGCGTATATCAAGATTGTTTATTTTACTCTCTAGATTATATCAAGGTCAATGACATTTCTTTCTCGGAAAAAAAAATACTTTCGCGTCTGCACGCATCTCACAATTTACGAGATATTGCACAAGGTCAATCAGATAAGAATAATATGAATACTTATGAATAATTTCAAGTTAGAAATATAGTCGAGCATAAAAAGTCGTATGAAACTTGCCTATAATGGTAATTAAGACGCTCGTATGAAAATTATGAAACTCGCTTGCGCTCGTTTCATAAACATACTCGCGTCTTAATTACTCGTTGCATAATGTACTAATATTTTACACAATATTTACAAATAAATCGTTTATCAAAACCTATCCCGTTGCAGTTAACGAAAACATATACTGTATTCTGAGGTTATGAAATGCAAATCTTTTACGTATACCACATAAAATTTATTTAAACTAAGAGAACGGTGTTTCTACGTTATATGACGTTACAGGGGCATATTAATAATACATTATATCATTATTATTTAATGGTCCCATACCTACCTGCTTGCAGTTCGATCTTGCTTACGTATCCACGTGACGTAGCGGATATAGCTACGAGACGAAACTACTCGATCCTCTGTACGTTTGGGAACGAAAATGCGCTGCCTACTTATCTTCCATAAATTTACCTGAAACGTTTTTGACTTAAAAAGTCATCTTTAGGTCCAATTGGGAACATTTAAGACCACATCATTAGACAAACTATGATATTATAAAATACACCGTGTCCCGCTTAAAACACCAATAAAATAAATGCTTATAACTCCAAACAAGGGTAAACGTGATCAAGGATGAGAATGGTGACTTGCTTGCAGACTCTTATTCAGTTCTGAACAGATGGAAAAACTATTTTGAGCAACTGCTACACTGGGCCAAAAACTCGGTGGTCTATAGCAGCGTTTCTCAAACTATGGTCCGCGGACCATCTGTGGTCCTCGAGGTCTGCCCTTGTGGTCCTACAGAAGAAGAAATAAAATTCAAACGAATTGCGTATCACTTTATAGCTGAAAATCCCAGAGTTTCGAAATCACTTTTTCTCTCAGTACTGACATTTTATAAAATTTATTACCCTATCCGTCTACTGACTTCCCACTCTACTCTCAACAACAAAAGAGGGATTTAAAGCACTATGAACATGGTGTTTCTCGCCATCTTTTCCCTGCACATCTGGCGCCGCCCCTGTAAAGGGACCACCCAAATTCATTACAGAGCACCGAACCTTTCCATTTATTTATGACTTTCTTAATAGTTTTGCCGACACTCAGGCTGCACATTGAAATGGTCACGTACTGTATGTCGTACACCAATAATACAACTCTGATCACAATTTGAAACTTTCATTGAGTGAAAGAGAACAGTTAATTGAACCCTCGAATTAGACCGAACTTAAAATGAAACTTCAAACGGAAGGTATGGTTATTTTCTGGACCGCATCACAAGTGCAAAGAGAATATAGGGAAGTAGGAAATGGTGCTTTAGAGATTATAATTCAGTTTGCTTCTACGTATCTGTGTAAGAAAGGGTTTTCATTACTAACTCTAATAAAAACAAAGTAGGCTGCCGAAATCGACTCGATGTATGTATGTGATGATCTCCAACTTAAGCTTACCAGCATGCATCCAAGTGAAAGGGGTCTACACATGTGGAGTATCGGTTAGCTCGTCTGGCCGCGAAACCAGGTGGCCCGGGTTCGATTCCCGGTCGGGGCAAGTTACCTGGTTGAGGTTTTTTTCCGGGGCTTTCCCTCAACCCAATATGAGCAAATGCTGGGTAACTTTCGGTGTTGGACCCCGGACTCATTTCACCGGCATTATCACCTTCATCTCATTCAGACGCTAAATAACCTAAGATGTTGATAAAGCGTCGTAAAATAACCTACTAAAATAAAAAAAAAAAATCCAAGTGAAAGAATCGGCAGGCTCCTCCATCTCATTAATGTGAGTACCAACATTAATATATTTTTTTAGCTAATAAGTTAAAGAGTATCAAAATATTAATGAAACAAAAATGAATTTTCTTCTATTAACATTAACTTAATTAGTTAATACTAATATAACATTAATTTCATTTAATTTTATTTAATTAATTCTATTTTAAAATATAAGTATACTGGTATTAAAATATGCTACAAAAATTATAAATTTGCTTTCGAAGGGAACTGCTCAGACTTATAAAAACTGCCTCCCCCCACTTCAACAAAGTTTGAGAAACGCTGGTCTGTAGGACCCACTATTCGTTTAGTGTTGCTCTGCTTTGTGGTGCATGGCGCACCTCATTTCCTTCGCTTTAATTCTGCACAAACAGGAGGACCTCGCTGTGCGGTTCCCATGGCTTAATCAAAGTAAACAGGCTACGTCATAGAGAGGGATCCCACCGGCTTACCTCTTTGGCATTTACAGTCTGTACTTACCCATAGTTAAGAGACACCTTTTTAACTCTTAAAGACATACCCGCTAGTTGTTTTTTAGCTGCATAGAACCCTATTTTAATGTGTCTTACCTGGTATAAAATGTCATTCCGCTGTCAAAATTAACGTCCATCTTCTGCGATTGTCTGCTATACAGGGACATCATTTTATTTTTACTTCAATATTTATTGTACCTGAGTTTTTGAATGTACTTCACTCCCACCCCTTCTACTAATGAAGTTCCAACTGTCCTCCACACAGAACCAAGACCGCATATAGTAAACAGCACTGAGTTAGTGATTATAGTACGTTCCAGAAATATATTCACGTTTTCCAGTGACGAAAGAGCTTTCAGTATTGCATAATATTTTCGCACAGGTACTGTCCGTTTGCCTACGACGCATCCCGATTTCCCCCACCTGCGTCTGTTCGCCCCTCTGTAAAAGCTGGGCTGTCCTAGCTCTTTTCTGAAAACAGTAATTTCTGTTAGGAATTGGACGTTTACGTAATATACAACTGTTTAAAATAACAAATAAAAGGGCCTCGTTAAGTAATTAACTGTCACGTGATTTCCTTCCTTTCTACGATCCTGCGGCATAACCACTTGGACGGACAGTAGAAGCATGTCTGACTAATTTTATCGTGCGGGTCGGGCAGAAGTGAAGATTGAATTTACAGTACGTAAGGTACTCTTTTATAGAGTAGGTATAGAATTATTTCAACATGAGTTACTAGTACGGAGGACGAAACTGGCAATTGGAATTAGATGCAATAGTCTATAGTGCGATAATATGCACAAAAGAACTGAAGTCTGTATCGAAATGAACAGCCACCATTTTCAAAAATGTGTTTAAGTATTCATATTATGATTATTTTTCAATTTAACTTCTTTCTCTATATTGTACGCTAATGTGCTATAGACAGTATATTATACACTGCATAATGAATACGTTCGCATGGATAACTCAGTTCGTGAGTAAAAACACTTATTCTTAATACAGTACTGTATTTTGATTAAACAAAAACCTAATGAAAATTATCGAACTCAAAATCGCGATATTTCCTAGTTTACGTAAATGGATGTAACTACTTTTCTTCCCTCCTTTACGTAGTAGAGTGATTTGTTTGTGTTTTACGCCATTATAATCTAACTACAGTCGTGGAAGGGGGTAGCAAACTGTGTTTCCGGTTCTCTAAAGGTATAGACAGGTTAATATTAAAAATGTTAGTAAAAATAAAATAATGTCCCTGTTCCTCCTCGTATTTGTTCCCCTGTTTGGATTTCTCCGCATGCTTCTTGCCAGTTACAAGTTAATTCCATTATCTCGACATTTTGTCTGACAGCTACACTATTCTGGCTGTTAGATCCGAGGTTCGGAGTTCGAAGTCGGTTGAGAGCAATGGATTTTGAAGGGCGGGGATTCGTCGACAACATCTGATCTACACTGAATTTCGACAATGAAATGCCCCTACAGTCCCCGACCGGGATTCGAACCCACGCCACCTGGTTTCGCGGCCAGATGCGCTAACCGTTACGCCACAGGTGTGGATGCTTGGAATTAAATTTACACGACGTCACTCTTTTATTTGTGTTTTCGAAACCGTTAAACATAATACAACCGTATGGCAGTAAAAGACAGACTCTCTGCAATACACTCGAAAAAACTACATGAAAATATCTCAAAACAGATTACGAACTCTACATATCTTTGGTATAAGTAGGGTGTCCAGGTGCGAATTAGGCACCTACAAAGTGGTACGTATTAAGAAACTACGTCATAAGTTATTATTTCCTTCATTCTAGCCTATAATCACCACATGTTCGAAAATCGTACTAAGTTAAATGTTCTTTAATAATTCTTTTAACCAGTAACATCTTAAGATTATAGATTCCTTTGCATACAAATCCGTTATTTAGTTACAAAATGTTAGCTAAATATACATCCACCTGAGCGATTATATTAAATACTCTATCACCACGTTGGTAGCACAAAGAAGTGGCAGAAATCAAGTGACATGGTGGAAGTTCATATGGTAGATTGTAACAATACCAATAGATGCTACAATACTACAGTAACTTGTTTTAAACTAGCAGTGGTGCCATTTAGGAAGCGGTGCGATTTATGCTACTCTACCCTATAATATACGCTCAAGCTTAAATCTAAATAGGTATTTTCTGTCTTCTTTAATGTTATAGTTCCCTTGGCTTTCATGTGTAGCTAACAGTAAAATCATTATTATTTTTATCGTAATTATTTTGTAATAAAATAGATATTAACATACTTTTAAGTACGGTATAAATCTAAATCTGTACTGTAAATATTTTGTAATAAAACAGATATTGACGTAATTTAAAGTACCTATGATTCCAGATCACATATAGATTGCTCATTCCTATGTTAAAATCGGTTGCACTTTGAAGAGAACCGCCAGGATCGTCACCCGTCCGCCATAAACGAAAACGAGATGGCAGTACAGTCGCTAATGCAATTCAAATGGGAGTTATGACGTGACTCCTTATGTAACAACTAGATGGCAGCATAGTAAACCTGACAAAATTTGTTACCTTCAACGCAGAGAAATCTGGGTACATATATATAAAATTTATTTATTATTTTGCTAATAATTGTAACATAAAATATTATATATATATATATATATATATATATAGAAAAACTTTAGCTCGTCCCTGAAAGACTAGAACTCGTGCTCAGGGGCGGATTCCTGAATTGAAATTAATAATTATACAATACAATTTGTCTTATGTCTACTATGCAATTATAGTAGGCCTATATAAATTTAAATTTACATATTTTCAATTTTTATAAAATCCCTATATAACGTTTTTAATTTAATACTAGAACTATTAGAATTGACAAGATTAGGATATTTAAATGTAAATTTGTTATATATTCTTGGGCCTAAATTACTACTATGATTAAATACTGTAACAGTGTTGCATTTTGGTTCAAACAATCTTAAAGAATTTTTCTTCTCTTTTTTCGAACAATGTCCTCCTTTTTTAAGCTTTGTGTCCTCTTTTTCATCGATGTGAATCTGGTCACCCTATTCACAAGTACAAAACCTCTTAAGTCCCGAGAACGTGCCAAGGTACGAGATTTGCACTTTTGCCTATGATATGTCGTTTCACTCTTGCACAGTGCATGCACGCGATGCAGAAATCTGTCCGTCACTAACCTATAGGAATTCCTGGAATAGGCGTCCAAAGAGAGTAGTATTCGGTAATAGCAACGTGCAAATCAAGACAATAGCAATAGTTAGCAAGGGCTGTTGTCACTTCTCCAACTGGGCTTCGCGGTGATAGCAGTAATCAGCGTTCCGAATGCTGCAATGTGACACCTCTCCCTTCCTGTGCCTGGTCTGTGACCCACCCTCACGGTGTTTAGCACTGCAGTTAGTGGTCTGGGTGATGAGAGCGGTCAGAATGCGTCCCTGGGTTCTAAACACATTCATGTGTTGTACTGCTCGCGAATGTTTCATTCTAACTTGTTGAGGCACAGTCTGTTCCCAAATACTGAACGCTAGGAATAATAATTTGAGATTAGTCCGACGAGACATACGGATATGACTGGATAGAATATCTGTGAGGTTTAAAGTGCTTAATGTAAATTTTACAACTATTTTATCTGCTGATAATTAAGGGTTATCAGTCAAACGAAAAATACTTTACGAAAAGGTATTTTTAAGGAGAGTTTGTAGTTATCGTATGCAAAATAATGATAAAAATAGAAATCATAAATATAATACTATTTATCAGAACTCTTTTCATTCTTTTAGTGATGAGTGTATACGCGTTAAGCTTTAAAATGAAAAAGAATAGTTACTCTAGAGTAAGTCTTTACCCTTAATTTTTTTTTTGCATTTAAATATATTTTTTTTTATAAATGCACTACATGCCTGTGATTAGGTACTCTTTATTCACTTAGTAGAGCATTCATTTAATTGAAAATTTAGCCACTTACTGCTCACAGTTACTAAAACACACCCTACCAAAATTATTAATATATCTGTAATATTATGGGCATAGGGCTTATACTAATCTTCAGCGTCAAAAATTGTTTTTGAAATTTTATAACGGTGATTGCTGAACAGCCTTCTGTCTTTTCAATCCACAACTATTTTCTTTAGGATCTCCATCAGTTTATTCCAATCCACTCTGTCAAAAGTCTTTTCTAGGTCCACAAATACTACGTAGGCCTACACTTCTTTATTCTCATCTAGGTATCTTTCACCGATTGTTCGTAGCAGTCCAATTGCTTCTTTGAGATAAAGATTCTTAATAGTCTCCTGTCTTTTCAGTCCATAGCAATTTTCTTTTGGATTCCCCTAAGTCATACCTGCACAAACAGCGCTCAACGAGCGTGCACGCTCCTTCGGAGCGGGAGAGCCGTGTTTACCGCTCGCCGAAACGGAGAGGAAAATACGTCAGAATGACATAGACTTGTTATAGGTAGAGGAGAGGGAAACGATCACTCAGTTATCTAGTGGAGTGCAGTGTGTAGGCCTCTTCTCAGGAACTGTTTCACGTTGCTTACCTATTGCTACAGTACAGTATGGAGGAATCTGAAAGACGGAACATAACATTTAACATTTAACGATTTACAGCTCGAACTTATTGATCTTCAATGTGATCTAAGGGCTAAAGATCGTTTGAGTAATACTACTAGCCTGGTTGAGTTTTACAAGACTAAACATTAGCAATAATATCCACGACTACACAGGCTGGCTGTGCAAATGATTGCTATGTTTGGCTCAACATTTACATTTGTGAGCAACTGTTTTCTATAATCAACTTTAATAAAGGCAGACATCGAACATCTGTAACTGATGTTTCATTAGGATCAGTAGGCTACTGTTCCTTTCAGCTGCCAACAGCATAAAACCTCGTTTTGATGTACTGATAAATAAAAATATAACAAAATGATATTGTATATTTAAGTAGCTATGGAATTTCTCTTATTTCTGTAAAATAAATATTTTTTTTATTAATTAATAATAGTCCAAGATAGTTTTGCAAACACTGAAATGGAATTCATTTCATAAGCACTTGTAATAGTACTTCCTTTTGTGTATATTTTGTACGAGATCACCCCTTCTTCCAGTCCACCCTTATACAGAGCGCAGCTAATATGTGCATTCCGCTCATGAGCTGTGAGCCGGCTCGGAGAGCGCAAACCTTGTGCAGGCCTGCCCTAAGTATATTCCAATCCGAACACAATAAATGGGAATTGCTCTTATAAACGTGGAGTTTGTTTATGTGGAATAGCTGATTGTCTCAGTACTTAACTATGTAACACGTGATTATAAGGAGACGTTAGAAAACCGATTGTGTTTCGACTTCTTTGCTGCAGGACAATTTATTTTGAATGTAATGTAGGTAAGTTATTTCTTAAATTTGTGCTCTGGACCAAAGAAGAAACCAACAGTTCTTTTATGATTCCGTGTTGTGATTCATGCGAGTAGCAGTGTATTTTTATGACGGCATTTGCTTGAGACCTGCTGAAGTTCCGTGGCTCACCTGTGGAGCTCTGCCGTAACAGCCGCTCGCACAGCCTGTTCTGCAATCCCGCAGCACACAGCCGTCGTGATGGCGTCCCGCCCCAGGCCGGGCCGTAGGCGACGAACTGATTTTATATTGGCAACTCGTAATTGAAATGTTTTGTGAAAGAGCCACACAACCGCCAGTTGTGACCCGTACAGCAGTTTCACAAATATGGCATTTATTTGTTCAGTGTTTGAATTCTCTTTCCATTTAAATCTTTTCATTACACATTGAAAGACACTCTTTCAGCTTTCCCAATGACGGGACTGCCTCATTGGAACACTGTAGCAGGGAATACTACAGTCGTGTCACTATCATTCATCTGGGAATAGCAGACAGATTCTTGCATTGGATTGGTTTACTCGAATTTGGGATGGATCACTCAGCAGAGTCATTCCATGCAAAATATGTTTTTGAACCATGATGTCTCAAAAGTTAAAAATATTGTAGTAGGTTATTTTGTATGTTCTAGATATGAATTTCAAGCAATACTACAGGGACATCATTTTATTTTACTAACATTTCTAATACAGGGTGTCCGGGACAAAATTTACCAATAAGAAAGTTTAATAACTCACCAAATATTTGATAGATGAAAATGCTGTTTGCGGGAATTGACAAAGGGACTTCCAAAGTTTCGAATGACCACTAATAAATTTCTATGTGTGCACCTTTTGTAGCACGGCAGATGTCCAGGCGATATTCAAGTTCTTGCCACGTGTTTCGTAACATCTCTGGAGTGACAGTTGCACAAGCAGCGACAATTCTCCGACGCAGATCCTCCAAATCTGCCACTACAGTCTTGTACACAATGTCTTTTATGTATCCCCAATTGTTGACGATCCCACAGGCTTGGAAGGTGGACTCATCACTAAACACGACCTTCTGCAGATATCCATTTTCAATATCAATTTTCAACAACATGTCACTAGCGAAATCATATCGTGCAGGCAAGTCGTTTGGTTTCAATTTTTGAACCAATTGAATCTTGTACGCTTTCTATGCAAAGTTGTTATTGTGTGCCTATCTGGTGGTTGCTTCTCAGGCCACAGTTGTCTGAATCTTTTATCCACTATCTTCGGATAGTTGAAATCGGCAAGCCAATAGCAGCATTGAACTTTTTGTTGCACTGTGAACGCCATTTTAATTACAGCTATGTCAACAACAATGACCAAATGTTGCCAACATCACACATAAAACTTAAAATGTCCGCGTTTCATTTGCCGCAAATTTCATTTTCGTATCTCCATTATTACGCGAGTTATTAAACTTTCTTATTGGTAAATTTTGTCCCGGACACAGTGTATTAGCCTGGCCATACTTCAGATCTCACATTAAGTCAATTAAACAGTGTTGGTCAGTCTCCTTTAAGCCACGCTACTTTGCGGTCGATCACCTGAACCAGTCGTCGTGGTAGAGTCACTGAGGATGAAGAGGCAATCTTCGAAACATGTCTGAATTTTATCAATTTTAATAATTTATTTTATTCTTGAAAGTGTTCATACAACTGTGTTATATATATATATATATATATATATATATATATATATATATATATATATTGTATGTTTCTCATCTGGCTATACTTTGTTGAGAACCGAAAACACAGTTTGCTACCCCCTTCCACGACTGAAGTTCGATGATACTGGCGTAATATACAAACAAATCACTTTAGTAGGTATAGGAGGGAAGAAAAGTAGTTCATCCATTTACTAAAGTAGGAAATATCACGCTTTTGAGTTTGATAATTTCCATTAGGTTTTTGTTTAATCAAAATACAGTACAGAATTAAGAATGAGTGTTTTTACTCACGAACTGAGCTGTCCATGTGGATGTATTCATTATGCAATGTATATTATATACAATGTACAGCACATTAGCGTACAATGTACAGAATGAAGTTAAATTGAAAAGTAATGATAATATGAATATTAAAACACATTTTTTAAAATGGTGGCCGTTCATTTCGATACAGGCTTCAGTTATAATGTGCATATTATCGCACTATAGACTGTTGTATCTAATTCCAATTAGCAGTTTCGTCCTTCGTACTAGTAACTCATGTTGAAATGATTATGTACCTACTCTATAAAAGAGTACCTTACGTACTGTAAATTCAATCTTCACTTCTGTCCGATCCGAAAAGATAAAATTAGTCAGACATGCTATCTACTGTCCGTGCAAGTGGTTATGTCGCAGGGTCGTAGAAAGGGGGGGGGGGATCACGTGACAGTTAATTACTTAACTAGGCCCTTTTATATTTAAGTTATTTTAAGCAGTTGTATGGGCATAATATTACGTAAACGTCCAATTCCTAACAAAAATTAATGTTCTTAGAAAAGAGCTAAGACAGCCCAGTCACTAGTCTTTACAGAGAGGCGAATAGAAGCATGTGGGGGAAACCGGGATGCGACGTAGGCAAATGGACGACAATACCTATGCGAAAATGATTCAATTTTGAAAACCCTTTTGTCACTGGAAAACCCGAACATATTTTTGGAACGTACTGTTTACTATGACCGTATGGCTACTATGACTGTATGCGGTCTAAGATATGTGTGGAGGACGGTTGAACTTCGTTAGTAGAAGGGGTGGGAGTGAAGTACATTCAAAAACTCAGGTACAATAAAAATTGAAGTAAAAATAAAATTATGTCCCTGTATATTTATATCGTTCATAGTTTGGCAGCAATCAGAATTTAAAATATTGGTTTAACAAAGAACAGGCTTCATTCATTGAAGTTTTGTTACTATGTAAAGGAAGATGAAAAAGTGATTTTAATGCAATTCGAAAAAGGAGAGCCTTGTTTATAAATGCTCCTAAAATGAAAAAAATATATATATATATATATATATATATATATATATATGTAATTTTTTTAAATAGTTACCCACTGTAAAATAATTTTAAAAGATATAGAACACAAAATGCAATTCATTTTTACAGACGAAAAAACATGTGTTTAATTCTTTAGGGTTATTGATTCCACTGTGAAAATTTCAGAATGTTGACTTAAATATCATGTCAGTTTCTAATAAAAATAACTCCCCGGGACAAAGAAGCTCAGCAAGTAGGCTCTCCCGTCGTACAGAGTGTTGCGCGATCAAGATCAGGGAGACGGGCGTTTGAGATTACTTATCCTTATGAAGTCTCGCGAACGCTGCGACTGCCACACGTAGCAAGCGATTTTCAACCGTTGAAACAAAAATTAATAATGTTAATAATTTAATTATGCACAGGTTTTTTGAGATAAAGTCATAAAACTTGGGAGATGGATTAGAAATAAAATTTTCTTTAATACGAATGAATTTAATTTGTTGCATTCGAATATAAAACTATTACTTTCTTTCAATGAGGTGTTTTATAAGCATGCCCTAATATTATTCGGATTAGTCTTTAAGGTATTAAAATATGGTTATTCAGGTTTTCAGTGGCGTCTGTTTAGTTTCGATGACACTTCATGTAGGGAGTCTAGAATATTTTAAATGATGGATAACATGTGACTGCCACCCATTTTTCAGTCATCTGTATGGCTAAAATATTAATGATATGGCGATCATAGTTGGCGGTTTAATTTATTTATTTTCATAATAACATTATTATATGAAATGCCCCATCGCTGGCATATTCTTAAAATTTTGTACGGAATGACCCTGCATTGAAAATATTTTAAAGTATATGCCATTCGTTATCTCGTAGAACCTACTTGCGCGTGAGGGGAAGAAAAGTGGAAGGGGAAGCTTCCCTCCCTCGCTGTGCTTTCACTTGCAGCCAGCTAGCTCACTCCCAGCATCATGTTCTTATTATAAGCTACGGCGCACTCATCTACTTGGTTTCTCGACGTAACGAACGACCCATAATTGGATTTTGTTTGATGGAAATTAATTGAATTGAATTGTGGGAGGAGAGCACCGCGACCTACAAGATCTATTTTTGTGTAGCTGATTTTAGTGTGACAACGCTTTTTAGTTTGTGTTCGGATTTTAGCTTATGGTATTGTTTGTGTTTTGTATTTAAGATGGAAAATCAATAGGATTATGAAGACATATTTTAATTATTTTCTTGTGTAATAAATAAAGTGGGTTAAAATTGGATTTAAATGAGCTACCCTATCCTATAATTCCATACATAATTACCAATTGAAATAAAGTTAAGTATATTGTGCGTAATAAACTTACTGACAAGTTACTCCTCAATAAAGCAAAATAATGTATTACTTTTCGTAATTTATTACAAAGATAATTAATGTATTGGTTTCATTTTAAATGACTGTCGAAAATTATTCCTAGATATTTAACTTCAGAGGACTCCTTAATAATGGGACATTTACACTGTATAAGAGAACAATCAGAATTGTGTAATTTAATACTTAATATAGATGTAGGAGGTTTGTTATATTTTTCAGATAATGAGAATGGAATAATTATGGTTTTATTTTCGTTGGAGAGTGGAATTTCAGAATTAATGGAGGAATTCATATAGCACCTCATTTTACATTTAAGACGATGCTGTTCGCTGATGACCAAATCGTTGTAAGTAGAACTGAAAGTGAACTGCAGAGAGCAGTGTATGAACTACAGAAAGTGTGTGAGAAATATAATTTTAAAATTTCCATAAATAAAACCAAAACAATGGCCTTTCAAGGGAAATACAGTGTAAGGAGAAAAATTCTTTTAAATGACACTCCTCTAGAACAGGTAACAAGTTCTAAATACCTAGGTACTCGGCTCACGTATAAACATGAAAGTGACTGCAAATATAAACTCCCCATATTTCAGCAACTGTGTGGTACAGTAAACAGAAATTTGAAAAATAGAACAAGAAAAGAAACACAAATTAAATTTTATAAAGTAATGGCAGTACCATCTTTGCTATTTGGATCCGAAACCTGGACGATGACTGCGGCTGACAGCAAAAAATTACAGGCCGCTGAAATGAAGTTTCTAAGGTCAGTCAAGGGGTGTACTATATCGGATAAAATTAGAAATTATAAAATAAGAGAAGAATTGATGATCTTTTCTCTAGAAGAAAAAATTAAGAATTATAGAGATCAGTGGGCAGAACATGTCAATAGAATGACACCAGAAAGAATCCCAAGAAGAATGATATTATAGACCTAGAGGTAGAAGACATCCGGCAAGACCTAGGAAGCGTTGGACGGATACACTATGAAGCCGGAACTGGCATATGCCTATCCCTTGAAATGAAGGAGAAGAAGAAGAAGAAGATTTTCGTTGATAGAAAGATAATTTATGTCAAACCATTTTTTTTATTAATTTAGGTCCATTATTTGAATTATTATGCAGTAGAACCTCTATTATCCATGATAATGAAGGGGATGGGCTGAACGGTTAGTCGATGACCCGATGACCCGTACTATAAAAGATTTTCGTAATTTAGTGAATAATGCTTACATTTTCGTAGTTTCCTCTATGGCCTTGTATTGAACACGCTAGGTAGTTGTTGTTAACAACAGGATTTTAGGGGACAAGGAAATTTCTTGTAATGGCTATCTGTGGAAAGAGGAATGTGGAGGTCTCATATTGTAGATTTACATACTTCATACACTTTATCCTTGAATTTTATTTAATTGCACAATTGTGACTCCAATCTCGTATTCTGAGATCAGCCAAAGTTTCTCATTCCCCAAATCACTCAGTTATTTGTACTTTTTAATACTTAGCAACAAGCGATTTCTTTTGATACTCGTGGAAGAAAGACATTTTATATGGAAGTTATACAGTACGACAACTCGAACAGTAGACCATATCTTGTAAGGGTAAAGTCTTGTAATAGCCTTTTCTAGAAAAAATAACTTGCTAATATAATGTACAGTAGCATACTCCATATGAAGAGTCCACTGCAAGAATGATGGATGTCATTTGGAATACATTTTGCAGGAGAAGCAATTGAAAATTTGAAATGCTTAGCGCTCAAGGCTTAACTGTGATTTTCCGATGACTATCAGTGTTAATGCCATTTAACTCTATATGTACATTCTATATGTCTTGAGCTATGCATTGGCAGTCTTGGTTCATTTTCGACAAGAAAGTGACATCCATCATTCTTGCAGTGGACTCTTCATATATAGGTCTACCTGTACGAAAAAGCGAGAGAAAAACGGTCGGATAATCCACTAATCGGTTAATAGGGTGACGGATAATCGGGGTTCTACTGTATGCATCATACCAGGTTTTTTCCACCAAAAAGTAAAACTGTGTCATCTGCTTAAGAATAATGAACACCATTGTGTTGTTGTAAGTCAATTTTTAATAAGGCATTAGAACTGTGCCTTGGTGAACTTTATATTGAAATGATGATGATGATGATGATGATGATGATGATGATGATAATAATAGGCCTAAGCTAAATAATTTAATAATAAAAAATCCGCGCATTTTGTTAATCTTCAGTAATGTGAAATGCATTGCGGCTCTTGGCAAATTGCTATTTCACTTTTGGCTCTCCTCTAATTTCTAGTGAGTGCCACTGTTCTAAATGATAACGGTATCATCTGCATAATATTATAATGTAGATATGTGTATACTTCAGTGTTCTGATAGTTCATATTCATATCGTTCTCATCAGAGTCAGACACTCAGAGTCACCCTATGCTGGCACCTTCCCTACGGTGGGGTGCAAAACCCCTTTAATACAAAGAGCCTGTGTGACTCCCCCTTCAACAAGTACGGGATCGCTCGAGATGGGATTGGAGGAGTTAAACCCAGCGCGAGGACAAATGGGGTTGACTCGTGCTCCTGCTTATCAGCGCCCGCTCGGAGGAGCCCCCGGGGGGGCCGGTCGATGTGCTCGTGATCCAGGCGGGTATTCGTCTTCGCCTCCTGTTATGGTCTTTTCTGCGAAGCACTCTGTCTTGCTGACATAGCAGTGGGGTCAACAAAGGTCGACGAGACCCTGAATGTCGATTTGGCAGAAAGTATTTTCTCTAGTGTTTTCATATCCCCACTGAGACTTACCCTGCCAATATTTAGAATGTTTGGGCTTTACTTCAGATGGAGTCACAGAGGAATTGTCTCGAGGAATGTTTATTAGTTTTTCTTTGACACGACATCGATGGTTGTTTTGGATGAATTTGGGGCTTTCAATCGTATACTGGGTGTTCATTTCAAAGTGTGTCATGACGTCACTGTTGTGAGTCAACGATTTGAAGCGAGTTTCAGCTTTTATTCAGGGAAGTTGCCTATTATTCAAGGTGTTCAATCTGAACTTGAGAACGTGTACGGTATAACTTGAATGTCGTAGCAACAGATGGCGGTCTGTAAAGTCTGTGTGCTACCATAATCTCTTTCGAACTGTGTTTTGCGCGGGCAAGTCGTACGCAGGGTATTTGTTATCATCGGTTGCGTACGGCAACATTCCACAACACAAATCAAATGCTCCGTGCCATGTTGACCGTCGAAGTTAATGTCAACAAATACGTAACTAATCGTCTTAACCCTCTCCCCATATCCCGACAGTAAGAAAAAAAACTCACTTCAGTACGTGTTTCCAAACAGTTCACATTCTTGCCACTACTGGCGTTACCGTACGTATCGGTAAGTAATCTTCAGAATGAACGCCGTACTTGCTAGGCAACTTCTCTCGCATTTAGGTAATACGCCTCTGCGGAAGTGTAGGAAGATTGAATTCTCTAGGCTCATCGGATAGCCACATGACGACATACAGCGAGCCATGACACATTTTGAACTGAACACCCAGTATTCATATGTGGTATCTTCAACATTTGTTAAACTGCTTACAGTTTCCACTAACACGTCCATTTCAAGTTTTGTCATAAGTAATATCACGACTGAGTTTCATCTTATCGATAATTTCAGGAGCGCGATTTGAGTCGTATTGGGAGGGAAACTGCCTGAAAAGATGAATCCACGAGCGATATTTGCTAAGACTATTTCGTGACTACAATATACAGGGACATCATTTTATTTTTACTTCAATTTTTATTGTACCTGAGTTTTTGAATGTACTTCACTCCCACCCCCTCTACTAGTAAACTTCCAAGCGTTCTCACACAGAACCGAGGCCACGTACATGCAGCCAAGCAGTACTGAGTTAGTGAGTATAGTACGTTCCAGAAATATGTTCGCGTTTTCTAGCGACGAAACAGCTTTCAATATTGAATCATATTTTCGCACAGGTACTGTCGTCCGTTTGCCTACGTCGTAGCTCGGTTTCCCCCCACCCCCTTCTGCTCGCCTCTCTGTAAAGGCTTGCACCTGGGCTGCCTTTAACTCTTTTCTGAAAACATTAATTTCTGTTAAGAACTGGACGTCTACGTAATATTATACAATTGTTTAAAATAACTTAAATAAAAGGGCATCGTTAAGAAATTAACTGTCACGTGATATACGACCCTGCGACAAAACCACTTGGACGGACAGTAGATAGCATGTATGAGTAATTTTGTCTTTTGGGATCGGGCAGAAGTGAAGATTGAATTTACACTACGTAAGGTACTCTTTTATAGAGTAGGTACAGAATTATTTCAAAATGAGTTGCTAGTACGAAGGAGAAACTGCTAATTGGAATTAGGTACAGTAGTCTGTAGTGCGATAATATGCACAAAAGAACTGAAGCCTGTATCGAAATGAATGGCCACCATTTTCAAAAATGTGTTTAAATATCCATATTATGATCATTTTTCAATTTAACTTCATTATCTATATTGTACCCTGATGTGCTGTAAACAGTATAATATACACTGCATAATGAATACGCTCAAATGGATAGCTCAATTCGTGAGTAAAAACACTCATTCTTAATACTGTACTGTATTTTGATTTAAAAAAATCCTAATGAAAATTATCAAACTCAAAATCGCGATATTTCCTAGTTTACGTAAATGTAAACTGTACCTAGTAAAGTAATTTGTTTGTATATTACGCCAGTATCATCGAACTCCAGTCGTGAAAGAGGGTAGCAAACGGTGTTTCCCGTTCGTAATCGTTGTTCCAAAGGTATAGCCAGGTTAATATTAGAAATGTTAGTAAAAATAAAATGATGTCCCTGTACAATAAACAGTATTTATAACATAATAATATATTCTTATTCAATTTAATTTGCTTGCATACCGAACTTCGTATGTTGGAACGGTCTTTTATAATTGAAAACCTAACATTCTAAATGTGCTAAGTGCCAATTTTTCAAATTTCATTTCATTCAAACTAAGGGAGGAATATCCATATGAGAATATCGTACTAAATTGTCTTTGTCGTAGCTCAACTGTAAGTGACTCATTGGTGCTCCAAGAGACGGTGTTGTAGGTGTCTCAACATGAATTTCGCAGTGCTTTTTCATCAATATCTCAGAAAGTTGTTTTTGGTACTTAGCAAATTTAGACTGCTAAATCTTCAATTATGCTTTAGTACTCTTACTTGCTACGTAGTGTTAAAAATCTAAACTACAGATGAGGTATTGATTTTTAGTCACAATTTATTTGTCATCTAGCGTTAAAAGAATCTCAACTACATGTGAATACTTTAAGTGAACAACGACATGATGTGAAATATTGAATTTTATTAAACTGAATGTTATCTAAACAGTATTAAAGTTACCATTTAACCTATTTTGTGTAATGGAAGGGGAAATTATGTCTTCCTTCTTTAAAAACTTTTGTCACTCAAAAACATCTATACAAGATGATTCAAACAACCGGTAAGTCATTTATTTCGGAAACTAGTGCATTAAAATTTTCGAGACAAAAATGTTCGTAACTAAAGCACATGTGAACTTTCACTTGAGCTTGATTTCATCAATCAGCCTTAACAGGAAGTAGGGTGAGTGGCGTATTACTTTAAAATTTCAAATGGGAGTCGGGGTAAAATAAGGTACCATTTGATAGAGCTCTTCAATACAAATAACTTTCATAGGAAATGTTTTCATCAATTCCTAATCTTTCAAGGAGAAAACGTATGAAAAGATGTCATTAATACTGAAAAATGTTACGAGAAGAAAGTGTAAACTAGATAAATACATTTAATGTTGACATAGGCTAGTACATACGCACAATTACCTGGCTGAGTGTAGACCTGGTGACCGGCAGCACCGTCGAGGGGTGAATACAAGTAAACTACCACTTCCCCTTTGCTCGCTCAGCAGCGTTTCCTTTAGTCACCGCAATACAGTATCTACGGCCAGGTCTACATGTACACTGCACTTAGCCAGGTAATAAGTTCAGGTGGCCTTGCCCAACGATGTACAATAAGAAGGAAATATTTTGTTTTCTCTGTACCTACTTATGTACATTTTTCCAGTTTTGCAATGAATTTCGCGACTAATTAATAAAATAAGTACCTAAAAGTTAAGCGTGATTACAAATACCTCCTACGTACTACAAACAGATGCGGTGCTGTGGCAAGGCCAGCACGATCTCCTGACTTGAATCTTTGGATTTCTATCTTTGGGGACGTTAAAAAACATCGTCTATCAAGATCGTCCTACAACAAGAGATGACATGAAACAGCGAATCCCAGAGACCTTCCAGTCACTTGACCACGCCGAAGTGTTAGAAGTTGCTGGCAGTGTTAGAAGAAGAGTACGGGTGTGTGCTGTTCAGAACGGCAGGCAGTTTTAACATTTATAAAAATTAATGGGATTGTCCAGTCTTTCAATAACATCTGTCAATATTAATTGTCTTGTTTACATTTTCGTATTTAACATTTCTCAATATTGATGGCATTGTCTTTTTGTACGTTTTCTCATTGAAAGAGTAGTAATTGATAAAAATATTTCCTATGAAAGTTGTTTGTTTTGAATCGCTGTATCAAAAGGTACCATATTTGACCCCGACTCCCATTTGAAATTTTAAAGTAATACGCCACTGATCCTACTTCCTGTTAAGGCTGATTGATGAAATCAAGCTCAAGTGAAAGTTCACATGTGCTTTAGTTACAAATATTTTTGTCTTGAAAATTTAGTGCACTAGTTTCCGAAATAAATGACTTACCGGTGGTCTGAATCACCGTATGTAGAACGACATTTACCATCAGCCTATAAAGATCATAGGAAATAATAGGTTAGTAAGGTATGTTTTGTTATTAAATTAGTAATAATGGCTACAACTTCAGCTTTCAGTGATTAAAAATCCGCGCTGGCATTGTACAATCATTCGGGGTAACTTTGTACCGGTCAGTGTAACTTTGTACCAGTTCCTAATTTTACTAGAATATTTAATTCCACATTTCATAAGTGTCATATCTTCGGAATGAGGCCATCCCCATAACCTTAGATCTCTATGTTTTGCTTTCTATCTATAATGTCCTGTCCTGGAAGAATATTTAAGGTTTCATATGGTTAAATATTGTATTGTGTTTATAGTAGCTGGTTTATGAACGATTTTCAACTTTATAATGTAAGTGTATAGTTTTATCTTATCGTTACAATTATTGTAAATGTTAATGCTTATCCTTTCATCTTTAAAATACAATAACAACGTCGTGAGATACATAATCCTATGTCTTGTAAATTGTAGAATTAATCAGACAATACTGTTCTGGTTCGATTTCATTATTGTTTTGTATCGCTACAAACTTTGCATGATAACATTAATTCTATTACAAACAATTATATTTGATTGTAAATAAAGATAATTAATTTGTTTAATAACATGAGACATTATTATTAAATTAAATTCATATAAAATATAACTACTATGAAATAGTTTAAGTTTATATTGAAGAATTTCTTCTTTTTACAAAGTCCCGCATAGTTGGCTTATTAATGAAATTTCTTTGACCCTGTTTATTCAACTAATGTTCTAACTTTTATACTCGTTCTGAATTTCCATAATGCTTTGAACTCTTTAGATGGCAAGAGGTCAAAAGGATTCTCCAGAGAGAAGACAGTATGTAATAAAGGCGAGGTATTCCGTGAAATGCTACAGCAGGCTAGTGATGATATAAGCACTGGAAAATTTGGTCAACGAGAAGCTGCACGAGGCAAAGACTAGTGAATAAATGTAGTAATAAACACAAAAATAATTTTAAAAGGATTTTAATATTGATAACTTCGTAATAGTCTCATGTAAGGGATCACTGTTCCTAGTAGGCCTACAGTCAATGGCTTTGAACTGCATGGTACTTATCTTCAGATACAAAGCCAGTTGTAGGATAAAGAAGGAGACACATTGGATGTGGCCTGAACCAGTTTGAAGTAATAAAGAAAGTTAATTAATAAGCTGGGGTGTGTTTGATCTGAAGGACAGTATGTTATGTTAGACTGTGAAGAATTTGATTACCGAATTAAAAATGACTTATATGTCTCTAATAAACATATAAAAATTGTGTTTATATTTTTTGTTATAGTACTAGTATGTTATATTGTTACAGTTTAATGTTGTACGTTTTAAATAAACTTATTTTTTGGGACTTCATGTGACAAAATTTCAAGTATTTTCTTATTGTATGGTCTAAAGTTACCTTGCGTTTGAAGGAGAATATAGAGAATTGAGTTTAATAGCAAAATACATGTGGTGCAAAGTTACCCCAATTAGCCGTGTAACTTTGTACCACCATTAAACGTCAAATTTCACCTATTTGAAATATTATTTTGGATATTTATTACGTCCCAATCCATGAAATAAGTAGTTTTATGGAATAATTAATTTTAAACATCAATTTCAATAGACACCATTTTAACTAACTTAAATGTAAAAATATGATAGAAGTGGTACAAAGTTATCCTACATGACTGTGCTGATAACTTTATTTTTTCAATAGGTTTGATCGGTCAGTGCAGCTGGAAGAACTAATGGATAAATTAACAACAGAAATTACAGCTCAAAAAGAGACTAATGTTCCTCTTGTGAGTTCTATTGTTGCATTTGAAGTAGCTCGGAAAATGAAACCCTTCAATGATGGTGAATTTATTAAAAATTGCATGAAAAAAATAGCAGCTCAGAAAGTATGTTTTTCTCTATTTAAATCTTACGTCTATCTACCCAGTTAAAAAGGCATTTTGCCTAAATTCAGGCTCTACTCATGACTAAACCCCAGTTGGTCACCTACCCAGTTGTGGAACTTCTACATGTCGTAATATGAGGCATCTGTGCCTTCCTTACTCAAAATAGACAACTTTGCATTTTATTTGGCAGTCAGGTACCAGTCGAAATTATACACTTTTTCCTTCTTTCTCCCTACATTCGTCTACGCTTCTATCTGTGTATGATTCTCTACGCCAGTTCTTCCTTTTCTCATTATGCAAAGCAGCCTGAAGCATTAAAAATGAAAGCAAGGTGATATCTTGCGACAAACCTGCAAAGCTCTGCTCTCGTATGCAACATCAGTATCCTGGAACATAACCTGACGTTGTACAAGCTTGTGTAATCCTAGCTTATCAATTCTTCTGCAGTCTTAATTTTGGAATGTTCGAAATAATCTTCAAACTTGCCATTATCAGATATAAATTTCGTAGTAATAAAACTTGGAGACTGTGCTATGCACACAAACAGTAGTTATCTTAGAGAAAACTGGTTTAAAATTGTCTTACATATAGGCTATATTGTATTAATATCAGTTTACGAATTTTTTTTTGTGTTCAACATCTGCTTGCAATTGAATTATGTTATTTATTTTACATTTTACAAACATTCCCTACGTTTATTTGTTTCAATACAATATCTATAACTAGGTTTGTCCGGTTTGCGCTCCATAGAGGATGTTCTGAAAAAATTCCAATATTTAGAGAGAAGGAGTAGGCATGGAAATAAGAAATGAAAGGCCTATAAACATGGATTTTAAAATTAATATCTTCTGAGAAATGAGCAAATGTTTACCATTACTCAAATCTGGCTTTCAGGTAGTAGCTCCCTGTAAAGCAGGTTCGAATAATTTCAAGGAAAAATTGTTCCGGAGCCGGGTATCGATCCCGGGACCCTTCGCTTAGCGCGCGAACGCTCTATCGACTGAGCTACCCCAGGAACTATACACGACACCGTCACAATTTTTTCCTTTTATATCCACACAACTCAAATGAGCTGACAAGACGCCAGAACTCAGCTATGAGTGCACACAATACTATGTGACTTAATTTGTGGCTTTCTGTTAACGTACCTCCAGTAACGAACTGTAAGAACAGCATATCTCCTATACTGCGAGCTCTTTGGCAAGTAACAATTGAGGAAACAATGCAGAGCCGTTTGTCACCGTGTATTACACAGCATACCTTTGTTTGTGTTTGTATTAACCTCCTGACTCCTGAGAGTATAGTACACTATACTATACTTCATACATGATTATGATATAAGATGTATGTGCAGAGACCCGAAACATAGTATAAACATCTGCATTTGTGCCCTAACTGTAACCAGCAGAATGTTTTCATGATTTTTCCTCATTTCAGTGACTTTTTTTTTTAAAGTGTAGAATTATATTGAACTTCAAAATTAAAACAACAAATGTCTCAGGACTCACGAAGTTAAGAGGACGCTTAAACAGGCAACAATACGTTAGAGTTCCTGATGGTACTATTGTACGTAAACTGATTCCACACTGCAGTAATTATTACATTATTCGTGAATCACCCTGTATATCCCCCTCGTGAATTGGGTCTTCAGCCTAATCCTGTTCTCTAACTTATTCTTCGCCTGTCCGATGTTTTTCGATTATCGATATCTGTAGAATATTTTCGTTGATGGATAGCCAGCCATTGTATTCAAATGTGACTTTTAGCTCCGTCGTTCAGTTTAATATTATCATCTATAAAGATTATATTTAATTCTTTTCTCATTGTTTCAGTTCTGTTTGTCAATTCTTGTCACGTCTCCTTGTGTTTGTTAAACATTTCATTTCTGAGGTTTGTCTGTTCTGCTTTTTGTGTGTTATTGTCTGAGTTCACAGTCATATGGAGGAAGGGCAATGACATTGTCTTCTGTAATTTCAATCCAGTACATGTTCTTGTTTTTACGGATAAAATATTTCCATACCATGCTGAAGTTCTTAAATTTCAGACATGCCCTTCTAACATTTTTTTTTTTTCTTTTTTAACTTGAAACTGCTATATTCGACGTAACAAACGGGAAACATGTGTAACACTTCGTTGTGAGAGTAGTTTCTAAAGTTGATTATAGGAGCGGAAGCATAGCTTTGTTTATTGCATCAGCGGGTAGATTTTCTTCTTTCTTCTTTCTTCTTCTTCTTCTTCTTCTTCTTCTTCTTCTTCTTCTTCTTCTTCTTCAGCTACAGGGATTAGGCCTATTGGCCCGTTCCATCTTCAAGATTTAAATCATCTGTCCATCTTATTTTCGGTCTTCCGACATTTCTATATCCAGTTGGTGCATAATCCATGATATGTTTTGGTAATCTATCATTAGTCATTCTTGTAATATGTTGGTACCAATTTTGTTTCTGATTTTTAATCTTTTCTTCTAAATTAAAAATATTTAATAATTGTCGGATATTTTCGTTTCTTTGGTGATCCAATAAAGTATAACCGGCAACACCTCGTAGGAACTTCATTTCACTTACTTGGATTTTTCTTTTTGATGCACGGTTTAATGACCAGTTTTCTGAGCCGTAAGTTAATAATGGAACTGCTAGGGTTTTGTAAAATTTTAATTGTGTTGAGCGCTGTGTTTTATTTCTTAAAGTTCTTCTTATTGTTCCACACATCTGTTGCAATTTGCTCAACTTATTGTTAATATCCTGTTCACCCAAATAAGATATATTGCAGCCTAAGTAGTTAAAATAAGATATCTGTTCTATAGTTCTTTGATTAATAACTATTTTACATCGCCTATGGTTAAGCCCGCTGAAAGCCATTGTTTTAGTTTTATTATTAGACATTTTTAGATTATATCCTTCTGTTACTAGCTGGAGCTGGTAAGTTGCCATTTGTAGATCATCCTCAGATTCTGCGATCAATATTTGATCATCGGCAAAAAGCGTTGTATTTAATACAGTTGTTCGTAAATTTATACCAAATGCTATTTTATTCTGCCATTCTTCTATGGCTTTATTGAGGTATATATTAAATAATGTTGGAGATAGCAGGCAACCTTGCTTCACAACTTGGTTTACTATTACTGAATTGCTTATCTGATTACCTACTTTTATCAATATTTTTGTCTCATATAAACGTTTTATGATATTTACCAAATGTTTAGGATATCCTTCTTCATGCAATATTTTCCATAATTTGTTTCTTAAGACCTTGTCAAAGGCTTTTTCGTAATCTATCTATAGATTTTTAGTTTCCAAATTAAATGTATTTGGGAAGAACAAATATCATGCCCTGATAAGATAACAGTCGGCCGTGCAATTTCAAGTTGACGAGTGAACTTATGCGATAGAGATTGGGTATTCAAAATTGAAAAAATATATAATAATAATAATAATAATAATAATAATAATAATAATAATAATAATAATAATAATAATAATAATAATAATAAATTGTCACACACAGTTGCAAGACTAAATTGTAACCAGAAATCTCTTCTTCATTTCCAGGCCGCCAGCAAATTTATTTATTTATTTATTTTTTATTTATTATTTTGCTAATAATTGTAACATAAAATATAATATATACAGAAAAAACTTTATCTCGCCCCTGAAAGAGTAGAATTCGTGCTCAGGGGCGGATTTCTGAATTGAAATTAATAATTATGCAATACAATTTGTCTTATGTCTACTATGCAATTATACTATATAAATTTAAATTTACATTTTTTCAGTATTTTTAAGAACCAAACATAACTTTTTTAATTTAATACTAGAACTATTAGAATTGACAAGATTAGGATATTTAAATATAAATTTGTTATATATTCTTGGGCCTAAATTACTACTATGATTAAATACTGTAACAGTGTTCCATTTTGGTTCAAACAATCTTAAAGAATTCATACCTTTTGTTTCATAACTATGAGAATACAATTCAAAATTATTTCGATTTTTATGTATGAATGCAATATAATAAATTTGTCTTACGTTAAGTACATTTGAGTCTAGAAACAATTTTTGAAATGGAAAATCAATAGGATTATGAAAACATATTTTAATTACTTCTTCTGTAATAAATGAAATGGATTAAAATTGGATTTAAATAAGCTACCCCATCCTATAATTCAATACATAATTAGCGATTGAAATAAAGTTGAATATATTGTGCGTAATAAACTTATTGAGAAGCAATTCCTCAATAAAACAAAATAATATACTACGTATTTTACGTAATTTATTACAAAGGTAATTAATGTGTTGGTTCCATTTTAAATGATTATCGAAAATTATGCAAAAATATTTAAGAAATCATATTTGGTTTTACAGCATACTTCAAGCAAAGTATGTTTTAACATATCTTTGTGTGGGCTACTTGGGAGACTAATATGAGTTACTGATGCTGAATATCGTGGGTTCGACAGTGGTCCTTTCACACACATAGCGTGTTCAATATTTCAATTTTAATAACGGAGGAGTTTCTTATTAGATCATATTTCATGGCAGCTTCAGTGATACAGGGTATAGACACACACACACACACACACACACACACACACACACACACACACACACACACAGACTGCTATGCGGGTTGCATTAAAAGGCGTAAGAAGCTTACTCGAGCCTTTGGAACGGAACCTGAAAAGTTTGTTGGCAGATTTCACGAACAGGCACTGCACATGTTGAGCTCGGTGTGTGCACAAGGGATAGAGCTCTTACTTTCGTTCTCCTTTCAGGGTATGTGTCCCCCCTCCCTTCTCTCTCTCTCTCTGTCTATCTCTCTACATTTTCAGTATGAAAGGAGCTTTAATTATATGAAATATTTATCCAGCTCACAGACACATGCACACCCAGCTCTCCGGAGAAGTACGGTAACTTGGCTGAATGAAAGAACAAAAGCTTGTCTCTTATGTTAAAAGTCGTTATGAATGTTGGCGCAAGGACTTTCGCTACAAGATGAAGTATTACAAAAGCCTCACGAGGCCAATGGGGCCTAAAGAAAGTTTCACGGCCACTGAATGTACCCGTAAAGTTGTATTATATAAACTCGACACAAATAGAGCTTTAATTGCGAATGTTATGTGTTTGTTTTGTCGCTAAAGGTTTCTGTATAGTAATAAACCTTAAGGTTTAAAGACATCATTTTTTTGTTTTGCTTTTTCAAGAACCTTAAACTGTCTGACAACGTATACATAGCGTTCATTTGGTTTATAGGTCTACCACAGTCTAGTATATACAGTCACGAAGCTTGAGTTGTGAGGGTGCTAGGAACAATAGACTGTGCCGGTGCTATTTCGCATTGTATGCAATGAGGCGATATTAGCGATCCTAGTGGTTAGCAACTATCTATGGATGCATATTTACTACGTATTGAGCTTCGTGACTGTATGTACTAGACTGTGGTTCAACCCTCATATTTTGTACTTTGTTTTCTGACTTATCCGCCAGATGTCTTTACAGTTTTAATAGGGTCTCTTCGCGAAACAGTGAACATGATAGGGCACGACAGGTAGTTAAATTTTGTCTTTTTTGTGTGTATTGATCCAGGAAAATGTTGGAAATATTGGAAATAGAGAGTGGATAAACTGACGAAGTTGGTTACTGATTCAAACCATCATATTTCTTGGACATTATATCCCCTCTAGTTTCATAAGAACCGAATAAGACAGTATGTTATTGATAAATATAGCAAACAATGATGACAGAGTGGAACGGGATGTCAAACCTTCGTACAACGAAGATCGATATAACGATAAACCTGCATTCAACGATTTTTATATGGTCCCGGCAAATTTCCTATATAAATAACGTTAAATGTCCCTCACTATAGTCATGAAGCAATTTTAGAAACACCTTGTTACAACGATATGTATTTTTGATTTCAAGGTTTTTCGCAAAATCGGCATCTTCTTCTTGCGGGGGGTAGCTCGTAAAAGGTTTTTGACCCGAGAGTGGGAATTTCTACGAAGGTATGGATGTTTAACCAATCTTCCTAGTTATTTTCCAGTGTTAAATACATGCGTAGACAGGTATATTAATATTTTACTCACACGTACACAATCATTTAAAAATTTATTTTACATTCCTTTTAACTTGTGTTTGCTCTCATTCGTTTTTCTCGCACTTTGCAAAAATATTTTTCTAATCATTTTATTATCTGTTCATTTGTAGTTTTATTCTTAGTATTTTGGCTAACACAATTTCATTATAAAATTATTTTTCTCATAACTGCGTTCACTCCAATCTGTCTTAAAGCATGTTAACAATATATGCTTTATATCTTCTATTTCGCCACATAATATTCATCTGTTATATTTACTTTATTTACCCTGAGGCCTTACAGTTTCCAGATTTCTAACCTAATCCTTGCTAAACCAATTTTAGCATTTCTGCCGTGTATCGTTATACTATATGTTTCTTCATTCGATACAGTTTTAATTTTCCTGTAGCTTTTACAACCACTGTCACCGTTTCTGGCGTGTGAAATAAGTAATGAGAACGTTGAGAGCTAGTGTCTTATTTTTCACACAAAATGTGGGCGAGAAAACTGACAACTGTGATTTTCAGTTTGCTGACATCACATCTGTTTAGAAGGTGATACCACTCTCTGCCGAAGTGGGAACAGATGCCACTGACTGAACAGTGTACTCAAGGACACACCTCAGAAAAGCGAAGTGCGAGTGTCTTGCCTTTGACCCAGTGGGCAGATTGTTGACGTGACGTGCTGGGTGATGCCGTTCTCATATGCACTTGCAACAAGTGCTCACTGATTGACTTTTTACTCAAGGCCAAGCGCCAAAAACGCTGGCACTGGCTATACTAAGATTCTGTTATTAATATACAATAACGAAACATTTTTTGTTTTCGTATATCGTTACACATTTGTCTAATAATATTTAACGCGTTGTTTTGACATTCGTGATTTTCTCTCCAGAGTTGTCCCAGTCTAACTTCATTTTTAAAACGCTAATCCAATTTAAGCTGTTTTAATACTGTTCGTTACCAAATAGGTAAAAAAAAACGTAACTATCTCGTTAACTTTTATTTTTTAAATTCTAAACCAAAATTTTGCTACTTTTACCATAATTTCTTGTCTTTTGCTACATCTACCAAACTCCAACATTGCGTTCTGCCTAAATGAAGGGCTCTAAAATAATTAGCTAACGCTTATCGTCCAAGTTCGAATTAAATTCTGAAAGTACGACCGTGGTTTCTTATGATTAGTCATAAATGCACATCTTTATGTTATTTATTTTACGTTAAGTCTATCCATCCACTACATCCACCCACCTATCCATCAATACAGCGAAAGAAAAAAAAAACATAATGTCGTCCATATAGTAATACTTACTTACTGACTTTTAAGGAACCCGGAGGGTCATTGCCGCCCTCACATAAGCCCGCCATTGGTCCCTATCCTGAGCAGATTAATCCAGTCTCTACCATCATATCCTACTTCCCTCAAATCCACCATATAGTAATATTTTTGCTAATATCGTTTTATCTCCACAGTTTTTCAGTCTGTAAAAATATCGCTTATGCCCTTGAACAGTTTCGAATTTAAAATTTATGTAGGCCTACATTAACTAGAGTGACGGTAGAATATTATTTATCCTTACACAATTTCATGTTGAAGGAAGAATATATTTCTTTTCTCCTTTCGTGACGATGTTTTCAATGTTACACACAATTTCTCTGCATTCTTTTCAAATTCTGCCACTATATTACCTAAAGAAATATATTAAAGTGGAAAGGCTGTTGAGTGAGGAACGAATTGGTTTACATACTGCTTTCCGAGTGCTGGAGGAGGATTACGCTAGCTTGTACCACGTCAGGTTATGTTCCAGGATATTGATGTTGCATACGAGAGCAGAGCTTTGCATGTTTGTCGCTAGATATCATCTTGCTTTCATTTTGAATGCTTCAGGCTGGTTTCCATAATGAGAACGGGAAGAACTGGCGAAGACAAGGATACACAGATAGAATCGGAGACGAATGTAGCGAGAAAGAAGGAGAAAGTGTCTAATTTCGACTGGTACTTGATTGCCAAATAAAATGCAAAGTTGTCTAGTATGAGTAAGGAAGACACAGTTGCCTCATACTAGAGACATAGAAGTTTCACAACTGAGTCGGTGACCAAAATGGGCTTTAGTAGAGCCCGGAAGTTAGGCAGAATGCATTTTTAACGAAAGATATTAATGAAGAAAAACATGTTTCCGCACATTTGGGAGATAGTAGGTATCAGTTTTTATTTTTCCCTCTTTTTGGCCTATTTTTAGCTTTCGTTGCCTATTTTAAGGTGTAATTCCTCATTTTGCCCTTTTTTTGTATTTGATGAATATTTTCTGTTATTATGTATATTATATTAAATAATTAGTACAATGAAAAGATTGCATAGATACGGAATTAAAGATTGGACCAAGTATTGGTAGTAGCCCTCTTCTATGTAGGCAACAAGCTTCGCAAGACTTTACATCAAATTTGATGTCGTAATAATAATAATAATAATAATAATAATAATAATAATAATAATAATAATAATAATAATAATAATAATAATAATAATAATAATAATAATAATAATCTATATTAATAATAAATCTGTAGCCGAAATTTTTCTGGTAATTTTCGATTTTCCAAAAATAATTGGTCCTAACATATATAATTAACCACCCTGAAACCGAAAATCGCTTTTTTGAAATTTTTGTTTGTATGTCTGTCTGTCTGTCTGCATGTTTGTTACCTTTTCACGCGATAATGGCTGAACCGATTTCGATGAAAATTGGAATATAAATTACGTTCTTTGTAACTTAGATTATAGGCTATATGGCATTCAAAATACATTATTTAAAAGGGGGGTTATAAGGGGGCCTGAATTAAATAAATCGAAATATCTCGCTTATTATTGATTTTTGTGAAAAATGTTACATAAGAAAAGTTTCTTTAAAAATAATTTGCGATAAGTTTTATTCTTTAAAAAATTTTGATAGGACTGATATTTAATGAGATAAATGAGTTTTAAAATTAAAATAACTGCCATCTAAGGCGGTGTATTGAAATAAAAAAAACAAATTACTTCGTATATAAGGGGCCTTGGACACAACAATCGAAAGCTATGAAACATAGCCTACAGACAATGTTTCTGTGTTTGTATGAAGTAATATCAGAAGCTAAATTAACCGATTTGTATAATTAATTATTATTTCATCATTGGAAAGTGTAGTTTCTCTGGATGGACATAATGCTATAATGTTATTACAGTAACTTGTGAGTGAATTGAGGACAGGTAAGATTAAAATAGCTTCTTATGCACAGAAAACTTGATAGGTAATTCTGTATATTCATTTCCTGTATTTCTTATAATAATGTTAAGAACATATTCATTTTTATCTCAGAGAATTAACGAACAACGAGAGTGTATTGATTTAGTATGCAGTAATAGTACGTTAGCTTAGCAATCCATCATTTTATAATTCAAATTTTAAGTATGCTCAATTGAATCGTGTTAAAATACATAAAATACATATGCATTAAATGCAATGCAAAAAAATTGGGTAATGAGCCAAGCAGATTATGTTGCGCTGTTGTGAAAGTTGTTCCCCGTGAGATTCAAGAGCTCCCACAACAAATTAAAAACTTTCTAATTCGAGTACATCCGTTATCAACACACTTTTTCATAATATAATATAATATAAACATAATAATAAATCTGTAGCCAAAATTTTTCTGTTAATTTTCGCTTTTCCAAAAGTAATTGGTAATAACAATTAAGAAACATGTTAAAGGAATTGCCATTGCACCAAATGAGTGGTCTCTGGATCAAAATGATCGCATTTTAATATTTTAAATACAATTTAAATTAAGTAACATATTAAACGATTTATTCTTCTATCAAACACGAATGTTCCCTGGATCAAATGTCCTATTTTAATTATGTAATTATTTTATATTTATTTCTAACGGGTGCAGCGGAGCTCACGGGTACGGCTAGTAATAATAATAATAATTATTATTATTGTTATTATTATTATTGTTATTGTTATTATTATTAATAATAATAATAATAATAATAATAATTATTATTATTATTATTATTATTATTATTACAAACGATTAGGGAAAACACGGAAATTTTACTTGAAGCACAAAGTATATGATTATGTCTCGTGACCAGAATATTGTACGAAATGGAAATATAAAAAATGGAGATTTATCCTTCGAAGAGGTGGAAAAATTCAAATATCTTGGAGCAACAGTAACAAATATAAATGACACTCGGGAGGAAATTAAACGCAGAATAAATATGGGAAATGCGTGTTATTATTCGGTTGAGAAGCTTTTATCATCCAGTCTGCTGTCCAAAAATCTGAAAGTTGGAATTTATAAAACAATTATATTACCGGTTGTTCTGTATGGTTGTGAAACTTGGACTCTCACTCTGATAGAGGAACATAGGTTAAGGGTGTTTGAGAATAAGGTGCTTAGGAAAATATTTGGGGCTAAGCGGGATGAAGTTACAGGAGAATGGAGAAAGTTACACAACACAGAACTGCACGCATTTTATTCTTCACCTGACATAATTAGGAACTTAAAATCCAGACGTTTGAGATGGGCAGGGCATGTAGCACGTATGGGCGAATCCAGAAATGCATATAGAGTTTTAGTTGGGAGACCGGAGGGAATAAGACCTTTAGGGAGGCCGAGACGTAGATGGGAGGATAATATTAAAATTGATTTGGGGGATGTGGGGTATGATGATAGAGACTGGATTAATCTTGCACAGGATAGGGACCGATGGCGGGCTTATGTGAGGGCGGCAATGAACCTTCGGGTTCCTTAAAAGCCATTTGTAAGTAATTATTATTATTATTATTATTATTATTATTATTATTATTATTATTATTATTATAATTTGTTTGATGATGCTGAAATGGCGAAAACGTTAACAACCAAATGAATGCGATGTAATAACAATATGTTAATTACATTTATATGATTGTCATTTGACTGTAATATAAGTAAATGATATTGAAATTAGTAACGACTTATCTAAAATTTTCATAATGAATTGTAGATTTGCAAGGCTATCCAAAAGTAGCACACATTTAGACGCTCTTGTTTACTGCCCATACGCAGTACGTTGCACCTGAGTAAGTAAATTTTATTTCTGGATCTGTACGAATTCCGAATATCCAGGGTTATTCACGAGTATTTACCGTCCCTTACAGATTTAAAAGGCATGATGAGACCGATAAGCTCATTTATTAATGATAACAATCAAAGTTTTATTTCATATACCGTCTATGCTTATTCTTTTAACAAAATTATTTGTTTTTCATATACTTTGTTACATATGTTTTGAATTGAACGTTTTCGGCTCTATTGAGCCATCATCAGAACCATTTATGCCCATATGCATGATAAAGGTACATATACAGGGTGTAACAACTTTAATGTTTAGAATTTCTGGAACATGTTCCCTGACACGTTTCCTCGTCGATTAAACCTAACACACCTATATCCAAAGTTCTATAGGTTTGGAGTATTTGTACCCCAATGTTAAATATTTTGAGTTTAATTTTATCGCTGAATACTGAAAGAAGTAACACCAATTTCCGAAAGTGGCATGTCTATGTCATTATTTTTATTATTACCATATTACATTTTAATATCTACTACTTGTGAGTATGAAAGAAGCAGTGCAAAGTTGAAAAAAAATGTCCTTAAGATTCCAAACACTGTTATTTTAAACTGTTGTTTGTTTCGTTTCCTTAGCAACCTAAACAATTTTAATTTAATTTCTCTTAAAAGTAAAATTTCCTTCATTCACTGCTTTTCAAATGTTTCTTATGTATCTCTACTTAGTAATGCCATAAAATAGGCCTTGTATAAACGGTATAATGCTTGGAGCTGCAAGAAGTTCTATTTTTTCCAGCTCTGTTATCTCTGTAACCTCTCAATTTCGGATATAGGTATGTTAGGTTTAATCAACGTAGAACGTGTCAGGGAACATGTTCCTGAAATGCTAAACATTAAAGTTGTTACACCCTGTATAATGCAACACAAATAAACCCAAATAATATCAAATAACATGATTCGATGTAAAACATTAAATATATGACAATATTACATTATTATATAAAACTGGCTATATGAGCCATATTCAGGTGTTAAAATTATTACATAATAAGTTTTAAAATTATAAAACAATTGTAGATGTCGGATTGATGTCTATGTGGAATTCCAAATCTGATATTAGTCCCTTACGGAGCTTATCTTCGAAGACATTCTGAGCAAAAAATGTCATATAAACATTTGTCCTAATCTCAATATTTTCAGAATTACACTTACTTGGAAGTTGTTTGTAAAATACCATTATTCTTGAGTTTTAAGGGTAAAAGAATATTACAGATAAAGAATTAATTATTCAGGAGTATGATTTCTTTAATTAGCTAGTATTCTGAAGCTAAAAATGTGTCGTGAATTCCATAGTTGCTTCGTACAGATTTTTTTTTTTATTTTTTAACTACAAAATTACATTTTCTTACGCATTTATTACAACAATTGTTACAAATCACGCCACTCTTGTAAATTCTTTAAAACTGTACATTAGGATGCATAATTAAACTGTAAAGAATTAAGTCCCTAAAGTCGTATGATTTGTAACAATTTTTGTGATAAGAACGTAAGAATGACACCATTTTAGTTAAAAATTGAACAGTAAATTCTGTACAAAGCAATTAACAACACTTTTTTAGCTTCAGAACACTAGCCAATTAAAGAAACAACACTTCTGAATAGTTCATTCTCTATTTGTAATATTTTTTACCCTAAAAACTAATGAAAAAAGTATTTTACTAACAGCTTGAAATTAATGTATCTTTGAAAATATTGAGATTATGACAAATGTTTATATGACATTTTTTGCTCACAATGTCTTCGGAAATAAGCTCCGTAAGTAACTGTAAATCTTGAATCACACTGTATTAATCATATAAATGAAATTAAATTTTATTTTATAAATGAAACATGTTACAAAAATTGAACTATTTTTTCACAATAGGAATTTCTATTGAGAATCTCACTCCATTTAAATATTCGTACATGTAAGTTATTTGTGGTGACATGTTTACAAATCAGTCCTAAGTTGATCAGTCGACCGAAAGAGTTGATGGAACCAGATACTCCAATTGTATCTCACATCCTGAGGCAGAAAAATCGATCATACGGGAATGGATATTTAAGAGTTGAACCGGTCATTTGTAAAACCACATGAGTCACAGAAAATCAGTTTCGTGAAAAATAAAAAAAACTACCTATAGTTAATAGATTTTCTGTTAGGTCTGTGAAATTTTTACAGGAGAACCATACATTAGTATGTCTAATTACAAAAGCATTGTATCTAGGCTAATTATCTCATTTCATATAACCTTAAAACATTTTTAATTTCTTGGACTCATGTTGTTTTAACAAGTACCAATAATAATAACTCCAGTATCCTGAAAAAATATGGAGTGTATTGTTTATTGTAGAGTGAAAACATTATTATACAGTGTTCAGTCAATTTATATTGTTATTTTTATTTCATATTCAAAATGATTCATATCATTCACAAATTAAATTCAAAATATCATACCCGACTTAAAAAAGAGTTATTCGCGAGTAATTAATTTCATAACAGTGTGTCACATGTTTAATAATAATAATGTATGAGTACAGACATATCTTTAGTTCACAATAAGAAAATAACAAATTGCATATCTCTCCAAAAAAGACGGTGTTTCTTGCTTTGGGATCTCTCTTCGATGACTTTTTCTCTTTATATTATGCATTTCTACAAGTCCTGGAAGGTACACAGGTACACACCTGATTCATTTTTTCTTTCAATGGCGTAGTTTTATTAAAATGTCTATTCTCTCTGGTACAGGTACTTTCATAGAACACTGTTGATTATTTTTTCTTTTACAGACAACTTGGAACTACACTCACTGTCCAACACCTTGACAAAGAAGTGCATGATAGTAAATGCGTTAAAGCCACGTGAGTCCGGGACTAATGTGGTTTTGAAAGAACTCAATATTTTAAGATTTTGTAAAATGCTTAGTAATGATCGGACTCCAGTTGTTTTGACTGGAAATGATGCGTCTGTCCATAGTGCTTCCTATAGTACCGATAACTCATTTTCGTAAAAGTGTGGAATCTTGTGGTTTTACAAATGACCGATTCATTGGAATCTTGTGGTTTTACAAATGACCGATTCATTTGTTAATACATTATTCAAAATGAACCTGATAGAACGTTAATACGAATTAATTTTATTTCCTAGAATATATCTGTGGCACGCTAAATATACCTCTTCATAGAACATCTTGTTATTCCTCATCTTTTACAATATCCACCTCGCGTCAATGGAATTCCTTGTCACAAAGTATTACGGGCTGCAAGACAACAAACACCTTTAAGAACAGCTTAAAAGATAACCTTATTAGCATTTCACTCCAATCATACTGATTTAAAATATTACAGATTACACTGTTGCTTTTTTTCTTTAGACATCATCCTGATTGTGCTGCATTTTCAAAATTGTCTCATAATAATCTCTTTCTATTATCTAATATAATTTGAAATATATTAACATTCTATGTATTTTAGTTTAATTCTGCTACACAGTTTATTTCAGTGTTTAATTAATAGTTCATAGTATTTTGTTGTTTAATTCGTAAATAACTCTTGTATACATGTAACTCTCATCTAAATCAAATTGTTGAATTCTTTGTAAGTTCATGCATATGTATATACACTTTTTGCTGGTTGTGTGGAAGAGAAGGCCTTACGGCCTTAACTCTGCCAGCTAAAATAAATCATTATTATTATTATTATATCTATAATATACAATAATAAATAAGTAAATAATAAATAAATAAATCAATCAATCAATAAGAAACAGATAAATAAAGAAGTAAATAAGTAAGTATGTGGAATTTATCCTGTACTATCTCGATGGTATAAATAATTACGTGAAGGCCAATAGAAATACCGGGGACCCAGAGTTAACTGTGTAAGGTATCGTCCGGCGTGTTACATAACACGAGCTATCAATATCGTTCGTTGACCGTCAGAGCACAGCGGGGATTAATCCAGCTACTCTATCGCTTAACAAGATCGACAGTCAAATTAATCGATTACCTGGAAATGGGCTATCGACTACCTGCTTCACATAGGAATGGTCTGGCAAACCCCTCACCCAATGGCGCTCAATCAACCGACAAATTTAAAATAAAGAGTGGCGTTTTAATCAGGAATACACAAATAAGTGATGTAAATAATGTTCGCTGTGATATGATGCATACATATTGCAGACGCCAGCGTTGTTGTCGATAATTCCATATCGCAGTAGGCCCAGTAATATGATTATCGCAATATCGACACGCTGCTCGGAGCTGCGGTCAAGATGGCGACTTTTCAAGGACGAACAAGCAGAGCGTTGCATCTCCATCTGTACCCTTTAACTGCTTTCTTATATATTCTATATGAAATAATAAAATAAAATTATTGTGCATATTAAAAAAACTGAAATTTGTTCTCCTCATTACTGATGTTGATTAAAATGTTATTTCTAGAATTAGAACTAAATTGGCCGATGCCCTTAGAAAACTAAAATACACCGACCATGAAGAAATCCACGGAACTGGCGACAATGGCAGTAACAGACGCATTGACATAGTCGCCATTAGCGAATCCCTGTCTCAGGGTATGATCATCGACTCCACCATCAGGTTTGAAACATATAAAGGGCAGCCTGAAGATGTACACGTGGATAAACGAACAATCTACGTTCCAACCATCCCGTATTATAAAGATAAATACCAACTTCACGATATCAGTGTTACGGGATTGATGTTTTGAGCGAGAGGAATGATACCTAACTTCTCTTCTCAATTCTGTAAGACCCTAGGACTGCACAAATCTTTTCTAAATGAACTGGCCCTCCTCATAATTAGAGAGTCAGTCAAACTCTTACGGAACCACCTATATGGACTCTAATTCAGTGTACTGGAAAAAGTGACGCAGCATTATCATTTTTCTTTTTATTATTAGATTTCATTGCTTCTTTACCTGTTTGTAACTTTCTTTATTCTGTAAACTGCCATTGTTTGTTTGTTTGTTTGTTTACTTGTTTGTCTTTTTTTACTCTGTTATCTTTCATAATCTATTTGTTCTTTTTTTGTTTTGTATGCATTGTCTAATGGCAGCCTCTAATTTGAGGAAACACTTGTAAATAAAAAAATATTATTATTATTATTATTATTATTATTATATTATATTATTATTTTCCCTCGCTGTTATTTATACTCGCTTTAACATCTTTGGTCATATCGCGAGTTAATCTTTTCGATGAAATCCTAAGGCCTGTGTACTATTATTGAGACTGGTTCTATTGGTCTGAATTAGATGACGACTGTATATGTATTACTGATTTATTATGAATATTATTTCGGTGATGAATGAGGCCTATGATATTCAGGGATGTTGTGACCCGAATTTCCAGGCATTTGCCTTACGGTTGAGGGAAAACCCTGAAAAACCTCAACCAGGAAATTCAACCCGACCGGGAATCGAACCCTGGCCCTCTGCGTAAGAGACCAGCATGCTGACCCCTACATCACAGAGGTGGTCCTATTATTATTATTATTATTATTATTATTATTATTATTATTATTATTATTATTATACACATGTATACGTGCATAAACGGAAAGCAACAAGAACTGATTTTGGAAGACGGCTAAAATATTTGTACACTGGAGAGAATATCAGTACCTAGGAATGAAGATAACACATGAGGAAAAGGTAAAAGTAGCATTATAAGATAGAAAACAAAAGAACGACAAATTGATAGTGACAAATCGAGCTGCAGAAATTATCTCGATGTATGACTGTGATTGGTTGGAATTCAAAATGTCATTACACTTCATTGACCGAAAATGGAATCACGTCATATAAACGAAATAGTCTTTTATTATCTGCATGGAAGATCGATTTAGGAAAGCCCATACACAGTTACTAAGTGCTATTGCTCAGGACTGTTCAAAATATTTACCACTTAGAATCCTGTGATAATTTTACACTTTGGACCAGAACTTGTTAAAAAGACTATGTATTGTAGATTGCCACACATTTTATACGAGATATAACGCCGTGATCATGCGGCAACTTCTCCTTCACTACTGAGCGGCGGGTGAGTATATACCGCAGGGAAGTTCGAATTTATTCCTTCTTTTATTATACATTAGTTGTTATTAATCTAGATCATCGTTTCCCAACCCTCAGGGGGTTCGCAAAATATTTCAAGGGGTTCGCCAAAACTTTTCTGTAATGGCGGGTTTCGAGGTTAAGCCTATTATTGTTTCCTTCATTTTTTGCGGCATTGTATTAATAATAATAATAATAATAATAATAATAATAATAATAATAATAATAATGATGATAATGATAATGATAATGATAATAATAATAATAATAATATTATTATTATTATTATTATTATTATTATTATTATTATTATTATTTTAAAATTAAATTAACCCTATAATGCCCCTTGTTACATATGTGTAATATCGGGAATTTATCACATTATTTCCACAATAAATTAATATTTACCGCGAATGCCTGATTTACAGTTATGTAACAACGTTAGGAATGCATTTGATTTCGCTACAATGGAAATTTAGTCTGCCTGCTTTTTTGTGTTCTAACAATACTATCAACAGTACCGCGACCCGAAGGAACGGTTACATGGCGGTCAGCCTTTGATTCTATATGCTAATGTGGAATTTCAACAAACTTATATTTAATTTTGTATTTTCAACAATAGCCTACTTCTTCTTTCCTTGTAGCCAATGCAGTAAGTTGTAGAGATGGGAAAAGTTATTTTCTCGTAACAGTTCCAACTGTTCAAGGTCCATGAAAATACTAGGTTCCAAATAACAGTTCCAAAATAACAGTACCACCGTATATTATATAGCCTACGCCGATATATATATATATATATATATATATATATATATATATATATATATATATATATATATATATATATATAATGTGGAAACTACCAAAATAAAACACACCAGGAATGAACGAAACTCCTCCAGAGTCAAGTCCCTAAATTCAGTTCTGTCATTTTGTGAAGCGTGTGACACAATTTATTTTTGTTAAAACCCTTTAGTCAAAGCAGTTTATGCAAACATTTGGGTAAAAAAGGCAATAGTATAAGTCGAGAAAGTCCAGAAGTCATACTGACAGTATTGACACCACGAAACCAGTTACGTTATACACGTATTAATGCAAGACGCCAGTTCAAGATTAAAAGTTGGTATTGATTTTGTCCCTGAAAATTGTTAAAAGTAGCCAGATCTAGTGACAAAGTCGCTAAATTGATAACACTGCAGCAACGGTTGTCATAATGTAGTTCCATACACGGCCGACTTGATGCTAGCTTCGCTTCATCTTTGAAAGCGAAGGTATCATCAAGTCGGCCGTGTTCCATAACATCGAGTATATTGTAACATGTAACAGCAAGTATTTTGTATAACAGGTACAGTACTACTAGTATGCAATGTAACAGTGATGGTTTGGAACAGGCCGTTACGTTATTTTATGGTCATGACTCATAATGTAGTTCCATAACATCGAGTATTTTTGTAACAGCAAGTTATTTTTTGTAACAGGAGTATTTAGTGTAACAGTGGAAGAGCCACGTACTACTAGTACGTAATGTAACAGTGGTATTTAGGAACATGTACGGACGCTAAATGATCACATACTTGTGATGCAGTACGATGTCATAATGAGTCGAGATGTGAATTCCTGGAAATGAAATCATTTCTAATGCTAAATTGAATTCGTAGATTAGGTTTGTTCGAAGCAGGAAATGTAATGTAATTTTAAATTATTTGTAAATTGGTCACGAAATCGAAATGGATCCCAGTGGTAAATAAAACCTAACCTATTCTTCCTTTTCTGCTTAGCTGAAGGTCACAGTAGTGTTCAATTTCTCCAAAAATGCGTAAATAAAAGCTATAATTCATATTAATAATGTACCGTTATGAAGAATAATAATCTCATTGTAATGAAATATGAAAATTTATCGTTGTACTTTTTTTAAACAAAAGGACTTCAATAATACAGTCATGTTTCAACAGATTTTAGTTTAATTTCAAGAATTGGTAATGAAACTAAAACTGTAAAATATTTGGAAATAAAACATAACCTATATATTTTCATCTCCCTTGATAAAATTTAATGAAATTCACAATGTAGTTCCTATAATACAGGCATTATGTTATTTGATAGAATCCTATACTTAATTAACATCAGTTCCAAGATAATGTGTACATTTTTAAAGGCTATCTTCGTATCTTTACTATTTATCTTTTACTTTAGTTTCCAACATTTATTTCAGTACGACGAAAGGATTCCTAATTTTGCTTTCAAACAGTGGCGCCAACTTATATGGCCTCGTGGAATCCGAGCCCACCCAATAATTATCGTGTTGTGAGATTTATTTAACTTAAGGCTCGTCAAATGTTTGAGCCCACCTACTGTTTTGAAAAGTTGGCGTCACTGCTTTCAATAGTACCAAACATGTTCCGTTCTGTGGAACAGGCGTTGTCATAATGTAGTTTCAAAGTGAAACGAGTATTTGTAACCGCAAGTATTTCGTACTAGGTCAGAGCAACACTGTTATTTTGGAACATAGTGTTCTAAGGTGCTGTTACTTTTTGGAACAGTTCCAAACAAGGAACGGTTCCAAAATAACTGTTACGTTATTTTTTCCCCACCTCTAGTAAGTTGTCAGTTGTGTATCATAATCGTTTCAGTTCACATTAAAATGGATAACTGGTTGAAAATTGGAAGTTTGAAAGGGAAACAGGGTTTAACAAAATCGCAAGTTAGTGTTATCAACAGATCATTCAGCTTCTAGTGATGTATGCCAATTCGACAAAAGTGAATCGTGTGTAAAGAAAAGAAAGTACGATGATAATTACATTAGGTTTGGGTTTTCATATATATGTGACAAGGACTGTCCAAGACCACAGTGTGTTTTTTGTGGCGACATTCTTGCTAATAGTAGTCTAAAACCTTCTCTACTTAAGGCGATGTGCTAGTGAAATATCAGGATCATAATCACACATGGTAAATTTCATTGTTTCTCGTGAACGCTTAAAACAAAATTAAATTTAATTTTCTTAGTGAAAATCCTGTTTCTAAAAAAATTTTTTTAATCTAATTTTTTATTTAAGGTAACACTTCATATTGTATAATGGAGAATTAAAAAAATATTTATATATAATATCTTCAATGTTCAAACATTAATAAAAGAAATAATACTGCTTTACGTATAATTCTCTAGCAATGAAACTATGCTGAATATCCCAATCAAATACTCCATTTCACAACAGAGGTATTAATGAATAAGTATGCCACGTTTCAAAACTCTATCTTTATTCACTGAAAAATAAAATGAATACTTGTCTTTGAAAACGTAGAAAATTTAGTCTGAGATATTTAAATTTAAAGTTTTGCTTACACATAACTCGTGCATTAATGCAACTTCTAACAAAATAAATAGATGTACTTATAATTAAGGTATTTAGATAAAATTTTCACGAAAATTCTCCTCGTGAAGCTGTACATTATTGGCGCGAAAATAAAAAAAATATAGAATTTGTCAAAATTTGACTATTTGTCAGTAGCGTATCGCCTTAAACGCCATTTAGAAACTAAACACCCCACCCACGTAAACAAATCTGCTGATTTTTTTACACGAAAAGCTAACGAGTGGAAATATGATTTAACTACTTTTGTATCCGCTGCAAACAGTGACAATGAGAATGCTCTTGAAGCGTCTTATCGCGTTAGCTACAGAATTTCTAAAGCTGCAAAACCTCATTCAATAGCCGAAGATTTAGTACGGCCATGTATAAATGATGTAGTACAGTGAATGCTTGGAAAATCTTTAACAAAAGAAGTCAATATGGTACCATTGTCCATCAATACGATCAGCCGCCGGATTTAAGACATGGCAAATTATGTCGAAAATGAAATTTTGGAAAGAGTTCGTGCCAGTCCTTCTTTTGCGATTCAACTTGACGAATCGGCTGATGTTGCCAAATTAGCCATTTTGTTACTTTTCGTCCGTTAAAATAATGGGGAGTCTGTAGAAGAGGAGCTACTATTCTGCAAACCCTTAAAAGAGATAACTACGGGAGGAGATATATTTAAGTTAACCGACGAATAGTTTCGCGAAAATTCAATAGATTGGACTTGCTGTGTAGGCTTTTGTTCAGATGGTGCGAAATCTATGACAGGGTGTTATGCTGGGTTTGTTGCCAAAGTGAAATCGGTAGCGCCGAACGCTTCTTGGACACATTGTTGCATTCATAGACGGGCTCTTTTTCTAAACGCTTGCCCGATGGATTGAAATGTGTGCTGGACGATGCAGTGAAAATAATTAAGTTTATTAAGGCTCGCCCTACAAATTCCCGCATCTTTGCAATGCTGTGTGAGGAAATGGGAAGCCTTTATAAATGTTTATTGTCTCACACTGAAGATAGGTGCCTATCTCGAGGTAGAACTATTTCCAGACTGTATGATCTTAAAGACGAATTTCATGTTGTAGTTTGCCGATAAACTATTAATATTTGACTATAATTATTTGTTTACTATGCCGCCTTTGCTTATCTTAAAAGTAAATGATTTGCATTAACGTTTTCGATACATGTGTATCATCTTCAGATGTGAAGTGTTAAATTAACATTTATAATGAAAACCTTGCCTATTAGATGGAACTTAATATGATGATATTCGGGTCATACTAGTGTGATTGCATTAGACTTAACTTAAGTTGATCTATGACAGGGACCGTCAAGTGACTACACTCTCGTGCGTACGTACAAACCCTCAAGCCCTGACGTACGGCTGCGGGCAAAGGTAGCTGCTTCCACAGTGGCGGAGCTAAGAACTTGTATGTGAACCAAATTTGTGATAAGAATGTGAATTAATTTCAGCTTTTAATTGAAGCACGCTTTCACTGTTAATTGCACTATACTGAAAAACAGTACTCTATACAATTTTGTACAGTTAACTATATACGAAACAAATTTTTGCATGTTTGCACAATAATGAAACAAAATAAAATATACACTTTTATACAGATTAATATACTGTTTGTCTTCTTCTCATTGCTATACAATTCAATTAACAAAATAAAACAACAGTACAAACGTTGTCATTCAAATACAATTCTCTAATAATAGTACTTTTTCTTAAACATCAGAGATCCGCTGCGATTTTTGCAGTTTTCTATTAGTAAGCAGCTATTTAATTCTCGGAGCTATTGTTTTAGTACCAGCCAATCGCAAACATGCTTTCAATTGTTCATCACTTAGTTGTTTCTGTGACGTGACTTTGTAAACTTCATTAAACAAAACAGTGTTTCGCATACGTAGGTTGTCCCGAACATTTACAACGTTCTTGCAGCAAGGTTGTACTGTTTAGGAAACCTTTCTCGTGGAAAACAAGTATAGAAATGGTTAAAACTTTTTGTTTTGATACTTATCCTTTAGCTCAATATCGCTTTGTAAATCAAGTATTTCTAATTGTAGTTCAGCAGGAATATCCAGGACACTCACTGAAAAAGATATTGCAAATATCTTAAATTGTTGTTCAAGATCTCTAATATCCTCAAATCTACGTTCGAAACTTCGCACAATTGTTGCATTATTCTTATATATTCTTTCATGTCCAAGGCTTCTAACAGGTTTCCCATGTACATCCATAAATAAGGCAGTTTCATTTCTAAGTGCGAGAAAACGTTCCAGAATTTTTCGACTTCACCACCTTACCTCGGTATGGTAGAGTAAATCCCCATACTGTTAATACCATCAAGCAGTGCCCTGAAGTCCCTGTGATTGAGTCCTTTAGACCTTATGAAATTAATTGTTCGCATAACAACATCCATTACATTGCTAAGGTTCATGTTTTAGCACATAAATATTCCTGGTGCAAAATGCAGTGCACCGGTGCCCCCAAGCGACCTCGATAGGTTCCACCACTGATAGACTGCAGTGTACAAGTGTACTGCCCGCAGTGGAAGCCGTAAGCAGGCCTGTACGCCCTCTCGCGATCTTGACTCGACTTGGCGGAGCCTGATCTATGATATACATATTATGTTAGGTTAAAATCACTTGCAGTTCATGTGGTATAATCTAAAATATATAAAACTATTTAAGAATTGTATACAACTATAAATGTAGTCATAGAAATGTGAAAACTTTGTAGAAACACTTTAAAAAGTTTAAAAACACTTTGAACACTTGTTGGCTGTGTTTGCCGGTTTAGACTTCGTTGAATAGGGCAGTTTCTGTTGATCTTGATGTTTGACAACGGATTAAAGCAAAGTATAGTTTTGTCACTAACATGTCTATATTTTATTAAAAGGTATGTTGTTAAAACGTTTCATCCAATTGTGGTTGATAAATTGATGTAAATCATAGATATATATTACTGATACAAGATGGAAGTTGTCGGGTCCAGACACGCAAGGCTGTACTAAACTTATGGATCCGACATAGCATAGTAAACAAACAATTATAGTCAAATACTTAAAGACGAAGTTCATGTTTTTCTCACCAGCCATGTCTTTCACCAAGCAAAGTGCATGGAAGATGAAATCTGGCTTTAGCTCATTTGGCAGACATTTTCTAAAAAAATAACAGTTTAAATTTATCTCTCCAGGGGTCAAATATAAACGTTTATATTGTACAAGACCGTATCGAATCATTCATTAAAAAACTTAATTTTTGGGAAACTTGTTTCAATAGCAATCAAACCGAGTGCTTTGATACTCTTCACGACTTCCTGGTGGAAAACCCTCTTTCTTTGGACGAAAATGTCAAGAACATGGTTAAAGTACATTTGAAGGGACTTGGAAAAACCTTCAGAGAATATTTCCCTGCTATGTCCAATAATAACAATTGGATTCACAATCCCTTCGAAAAGTCAACAGTTTTAGAATCCACATTAAGCGTAGATGAAAAAGAGCAGTTTCTTGAAATTTCCACTGATTTTCAGTTACAAAAAAGTTGTAAATCTTTGTCATTAATTGGTTTTTGGTTGAGTGTAAAGGAGTTCCCAGTGTTAGCGAATAAAGCCATAACGGCTTTATTACCCTTTTCATCCACATATTTGTGCGAAAAGTGTTTTTTTTCATATATGTATTTAAAAAATAAATACAGAAACAAACTTTGTACGGAAAGTGATTTGAGACTTTATTTAACATCTGTTGTTCCTGACTTCAAAGCTCTGTGCCATGGAAAGCAGACGCAACCTTCTCACTGAATTCCTAGGAAGAGGTGAGTAATTACAATAAAAAATTGTAGTTATTATTTCAACTTGGCTTACACGTTGTGTAACTTTTAAGCCGTAACTAGAGTAACTATAGGTTTTAACCGTTAAGGGTTAAGTTAATTTAAGGTTAAACCTTTTGCTTGGAATTAAATTTTATGCATGTCTACTGTATGTATATTTAAAAGTCAGTGGTTCACCCAACTCAGATCGTTGTGGAAGGGGTTCGTGAGTCGAAAAAAGTTGGGAACCGCTGATCTAGATTAACTCGAGAAATAGAGAAGAAAATCGTTATTAGGTCATGCGATTAAGTGATTGTGCTTTCAACAGGCTTATCTATGCCACAAAACTTTATACGTCTGCATATTTCTAGAAAACAATGTTCTGTCTCATTACGAGAATTGATTATTAACAAAATTGTTACAGTAAGTTAATAATAATAATAATAATAATAATAATAATAATAATAATAATAATATAAACAATAATAGTATAAATAATAATAATAATATCCTTGTCTTTGTACATATGTATTAGATTGTTCACAGTATATAATTATTATTTCCTAGACTAGATAATTGTTTGTAAAGTTTATTTCACTGTTGTGTTTTTAGCGTCTCATACCTTGAGCTTCTTTTCTGAAGTGTGCATGTAAGTTTTCTTTATTATTATTACTATTATTATTATTATTATTATTATTATTATTATTATTATTATCATTATCATTATTATTATTATTCACCAATAAATACGTTCTAACGTTTTAGAACTTCGGAATAAATTCAAGGCAAACGACCTGAAAATTTCAATTTTACGAAAATGTTTCATTTGATTCTCGAAGTTTCAGCGATAAATTCCAAATTCGCGGTTACTAGCGAGTTCAAAAACGTTTGAACAAGGTCAGATATTGTCTGTCCCTCAGATTTTAGGATGTACATAATTTTTTCCCTAAAATTCGTTAAATTTGCGGCCACGAATTATTCCTATTTTTACATAGGCTAAGGTACACGTACGAAATAACGCCACCTTAACACTTCAGTCACTTTTGCTCTGGAAATAAGTTATGTACAAACACGAAAATTATGAAATAGAAAATGTAATCTTATCTTTACAAAATAGCACAATGAAAATGGATATATTAGCCTATATACCGAACAAGAATTAGAACTCAAATAGGAAAACTTTGTAAACTGGCGTTATAAGGAACAGGTTGTCCAATTAACGCCACCTATTTTCTAGTAATCTATACACTTATAATTGTTAATGAATTATTTTTCCTAAGCAACACAAATTGAACTAAGCGACTAGATTTCAGTTTCTGTTAATAAAAGATACAAAATCACTCAATATTAATGAAAGATTCTTGATCTGAAACTGAAACACCAGATGGATTAGGAAAATATGTTTTCCAGTGACTCCTTACTTAAAAAAAAAAGAGACAATGTGACACAGTAGAAAGTTATTAAACACAAAAGCATTTACCTTAGTTTAATATGAATGTTTTCCAATAAAAAAAAAAAGTTATGTAAAATAAAAACAATTAAGAGTTCGATAAGTAATTAAGTAATTGAACCAATATCATCACTGCACATTCTGAACATTTGTAAGTTGAAAGCTTAGTGATTTTCCTGATGTTTTCACACTGATGCTGTACTGTCAGCCTTAGTACTAACATAACCTAAAATTTTGTCTGTAGACCTTCAACGCCACATGGCGTTAAAGCGCTACTGAGTACTTGATAACATGACATGCCTGTTTCTCTAACATTTTCAAATTTTATACATAGCAAATACTTTCTATACATAGAAGAATGTTTAAGGATCACGAAAATATATAGTTTAATATAGTTATTATTTGCTCAACACACAAAATAAAATATTACCTCTTACGTTGATATAAGAACAGCCATTCACTATCAACACATAACAAGAAAATGATGGAATATTTTGTCACTCGTAAATGTCAGCGGACAGCTAGTAACTCATTTCATCACTAGATTGCAAGCGAATGCAGGCTACAGTAGTGCACTACCGAAAACTTGTGTCATTAACAAATTTTAATAGGGTGGCGTTAAAGGTATACATGGCGTTATTTGGCTCAGGGACCTTATATAATTAAGACTTTTTCCTCATTATGAACGATTTTCCGTTCTAAAATTGCAGTGCTTCAGTGTCGAGCGCTTAGAAAGGAAGATTGTTATTTGCTGCCGTTGTTTTGATACAAAGGCACTGTTTTCCCACGTTTACATTTTCAACTCGTATCAATGGAAAATTATTTAAACTAAGTTGAATTCGTATATTAAAATATTTTTTGTGTGTTAAAAACGATACTTGGATTAATTTGTTTGGATACTGTTCACGTATAAATTTTATGGTTTTAAGAACCTTACTTTGCGAATTACCCCCGTAAATGAAGAAAACTGTAGCATAGACGACTTGGCTCGTTATAATGAAGGTCTCGTTATAGGAGTGGTCGTTTTATTGCAGCTACTTTACATTTCAGAGCACGCATCTTTTGCTTACGAAAAGGGTGGGGGGGGGGGGCGCTAGACGAGCAAAAAGAGAGAAGGGTAGTAAGTTATGGTATGATGTGATTCTCATGCTGCGGGCGTGGTTTCGAATCCAGTAAATTCCACATCAGTGTTCTCGACTGTCTTTGCTAGTACAAAAAGCTCAAAACGAAGCCTTGATGCTGCATTAAACTGTCCGATGTTCTGCAGAGCCGGGATCAATGAAGCTGGCAGCTGCTCCTCCGTGTCTGTATTTCGAATCCCTGCGTCGTTCTTCTAGGTCAGTGACTTACTCCGTCTGCGCTCATCTCGACCTTTTGCATTTTCTTTGTACAGCGCAAACTGAGGATTAAACAGTATCTGTTGAAGGACAAGAATAGCCAGGGTTTTTCTTTTTGTTATAATTTTTAACATGGTTTCGCGATATAAAATCAATCTTCTACAGGGACATCATTTTATTTTTACTAACATTTTCAATATTAACCTGGCTATACCTTTGGATCAACGATTGAATCGGAAACACAGTTTGCTATCCCTTTCCAAGACTGGAGTTCGATGATACTGGCGTAATATACAAACAAATCACTTCACTAGGTATAGGAGGGAAGAAAAGTAGTTGATCCATTTACGTAAACTAGGAAATATTGCGCTTTTGAGTTTGATCATTTTCATTAGGTTTTTGTTTAATCAAAATACAGTACAGTATTAACAGTGAGTGTTTTTACTCACGAACTGAGTTGTCCATGTGGACGTATTCATTATGCAGTGTAAGTTATATTACACTGTCTACAGCACATTAGCGTACAATTTAGAGAATGAAGTTAAATTGAAAAATAATCATAATATGGATATTTAAACACATTTTTTAAAATGGTGGCCGTTCATTTCAATACAGGCTTCAGTTCTATGTGCATATTATCGCACTATAGACTATTGTACCTAATCCCAATTACCAGTTTCGTTCTTCGTACTAGTAACTCAAGTTGAAATAATTCTGTACCTACTCTTTAAAAGAGTACCTAACGTACTATAAACTCAATCTTCACTTCTGCCCGATCCGAAAAGATAAAATTACTCAGTCATGCTATTTACTGTCCGTCCAAGTGGTTATGTCGCAGCGTCGTAGAAAGGAAGGAAATCACGTGACATTTAATTACTTAACGAGGCCCTTTTATTGAAGTTATTTTAAACAATTGTATGGGTATAATATTACGTAGACGTCCAATTCTTAACAGAAATTAATGTTTTCAGAAAATACCTAAGACAGCCAAGCCACTAGCCTTTACAGAGGGACGAGCAGAAGCGGGTGGGGGAAATCGGGATGCGTCGTAGGCAAACGGACGAAATACCTGTGCGAAAATATGATTCAATATTGAAAGCTCTTTCGTCACTGGAAAACGCGAACATATTTCTGGAACGTACTATGCTCACTGAGTACTGTTTACTATGATCGTAAATCGACTTTGCATACGCGGCCTTGGTTCTGTGTGGGGGACGGTTGGAACTTCATTAGTAGAAGGGGTAGGAGTGAAGGACATTAAAAAATTCAGGTACAATAAAAATTGAAGTAAAAATAAAATGTTGTCCCTGTATAAAGTGCCTACTCCGCTTTCTAGCTTCTTGTCTCTTATGGCTTTCTTATGTGATGCTACCAACATTACAAAAAGTAACAAACTTATGTAGACAGAATAAATGGACGAATTTCCATCATCATCATCATCTTCCCTTCATGGTGTAGGCTTATTGCCTGTTCCGTCTTCACATTTTATTCTGTTCTACCTCTTCCTAGGACGTCCGACATCTCTTTTGCCTTTAGGTTGGTACTGTTGTATCAGTGCTGGAATTCTTTCGTTATGCATTCGAGACAGGTGTTCTATCCGCTTTTCTTTATAATCTTCAACTCTTTCGTTTATGTTGTAGGCCTATATATTTAATTCCTTACAGATATCCTCATTTCTTATCAGATCCCTTCTTGTACATCCCTTTACTCTGCGAAAAAATCTCATCTCTGCAGCCTGTAATTTACTTTTATCTCGTTCTTTATTTATTCATGATTCGCTTCCATGTGTCAACACGGATACTGCCATAGTTTTATAGAACTTTACTTTTGTTTATTTTCTTTTTTTGGTGTTATATTTATTGTTCCGCATATCCACTGGAATTTGCTTATTTTGTTGTCAGTATCTCTATCTACATCATAAGTTATGTTACAACCTAAATAATCAAAATGAGATACTTGTTCTATGGGGTTATTATCAACTATTATTTTTGTACGAATTCGAAATTTACCACTGTGGGCCATTACTTTAGTTTTATGAGTTGATATGCTCAAAATATAGTTTTCTTTTCCTAGTAGGTGTAGTTTGTGAATGTCATATTGCAATTTTTCTTCACTGTCTTATATTATTGTTACATCATCGGCAAACATTAGAACATTTAAAAATGTATCTTTACTAATAATATCAAGGAAAAATTGTTCCTGAGCCGGGTATCGATCCCGGGACCCTTCGCTTAGCGCGCGAACGCTGTACCGACTGAGCTACCCCAGGAACTATACACGACACCGTCATAATTTTTCCTTTTATATCCACACAACTCAAATGAGCTGACAAGACGCCAGAACTCAACTATGAGTGCACACAATACTGTGTGACTTAAATTGTGGCTTTCTGTTTCGTACCTCCAGTAACGAATGTATTAACACAAATCTGGCTTATAGGTAGTAGCTCCCTGTAAAGCAGGTTTGAATAATTTCAAGGATCGATAACCGGCTCCGGAACAATTTTTCCTTGAAATTATTCAAACCTCCTTTACAGGGAGCTACTACCTGAAAGCCAGATTTGTGTATCTTTACTAATCTTTATACCTGGATTCACCTCCATTTTCCATTCTTTAATTAAGTCATATAGATATACGTTGAAGAGACTAGGTGATAGGCTACAACCTTGTCTGAGTCCTTGATTTATTCTTATTTCTTCTGTTTTCGATGTTCCTGTGTTTATTATTATCTTTGTATCTGTGTAAAGGCATTTTATTATTGCAATCAAATGCGGAGGGTAACCTTTATTTTGCATTATTTTCCATAATTTGAATCGTTCTACACCAGGGCCGGGCATGAGAGCGGCTCCATTTAGTTGGCCAGAGCTGCTCTCGCTCCGCAAGGCACTTCAATTCCAAGCCAGAGCAGAACGCTCACTCAGTGGCGGACTCGCATTACAGCTACCTTCCCTGCATTAATATAACAGCCACGGTTGTTCTAGTCATTCAGTCTGTCGGTACATAATAGTTTATAAGGATATTACATCAATCAACAGTACAGTACAGAATTTATAACACCTTATTAATTTACTGAAATAAACTTCGCCCTATGCACACACACACAAATCATTAGGCTTATTTACATAACCCATACGCACATACTGCAACCTCCTCACCACGGTTCTACGAGACAGGCGTATGGCTTCCACTTCCCCTACTTGCTGTGGACAGAGTTCATCTGCCAGTATAATTAAACATCGCTTGATGAAGTTACCTTCGTTGAATGTTTTCAATTCCGTTGCAATTTCGTGACAAATTTTGTAGCTAATGCTCATAGCCAATTCACTAAGTGCATTATTGTCATCCTGTTAATATATAATATAATATAATATAATATAATATAATATAATATAATATAATATAATATATCATGAACTGTAATATACTATACTATGATATATCATAATACTTGTATAATTTAAAATTATATATTACTAAATGTATAATAACTTATAATGCAAAATAAATATCAAACAGTTACTCTAATATAATGTACCTCAGAAGCATTTTCTTTAAGTTGTATTAATTTATGGCGTTCATTACCAACATATTTGTTATATTCAGTAGCATGTTGTAAAGAATAATGTCGTTGGATATTGAACTTTTAATCAGTTTGAGTGTTTTATGCCAAATTAAACACTTTGCTAATCCACTGCTCTCTACCAAAAAGAGCTCCTCCTCCCATGATACATTAAAAGCATTGGGAGTAGCGGGCCGCTTTAGTGCATGAGCGGAAGCTCCGTCTTCAAAGTTCGCCATCATACTGCAGAGTCACCACTGCACCGACGCTGAATGACGTACACTATGCATACGTCACAGCGCTCGCAAGACCCGCTCTTTAAAGCACACAGCGCTCATTTCTCAGAATCACGTAATGTGCCCAGCCCTGTTCTATACAATCAAAAGCTTTATCGAAGTCAACGAAAGCTAATTTCCATTTCCTTATAATAATAAACGGATTTGTGAATTACAAGCAGGCAACAAAATCTGGCGCAAACACATTGTAACCGATTCCCCGGGGCTTCAACTCGCGTTTCGGGCGTAGAACGCGGAGCTCGGGGCGCTTTTATTACGGGGGAGAAATCGGAATCGACAAAAGAAGAGCACGTAACAACTTGATGTACGCTGTATCCTGTTTCCTCGCCAGTAGGTCTACTCTCTGGTCGATTGTATTTGCGTTTCGCAAGTTTGAGTTTGTTGGTCCTGCTACTAGCGGAGTTTGTTGACAAGTCTGATCGCTGTTCATAGTTTCATGCCCTGTAGCGAGTCTGTACATACCAACACTGCAGCGAATGTTGCCAACTCTCACACAACCCCTCTGCTACATGCGTTCATAAATTCTGCGCGGAATTTCGCTTACGTTTATATTATTATTATTATTATTATTATTATTATTATTATTATTATTATTATTATTATTATTTAAACAAACTTCCCCTAAAATAGTGGTTGCCCTGAAGGACAAAGTATACCAAATATACAAGTATTAGTAAATACGTACAATTTTATGAAAATGTTTTCGTGAGAAATATAATTATTATTATTGTGTTATTAATTTACTTTATATATGTGATTTATAAGAAGATAGACTGAATGTTTTAGAGCTATCAAAGAAACAGTCTTGGCCAAGGAGGATTCAACATTGAACTCTTTGCAGAAATTAATATTTTATTTTGTAATCGTGCGTCTAGCACCGACTAATAATCCAATAATTTCAATAGTTTGTAACTTACACATATGTAAATAATAAGGAACAGTTGGACCATAAATTAGATTCTTATCATTGTTGACATCTTCCGGTTGAGTTGTATTCAGTTCGAAGCGGATGGTAGGATCTATTATACAGGGTGTTTCCGAGGTGGTGTTACAAACTTTCAGGGATGACGGCGAAGGGCACATGTATCAATTTGAGATAAGGAACCATGGTCCGGAAATGACTGAGACGAAAGTTATAAGCAAAAATAGTTGCGTGGAAATGGAATTGTAATCTGGCACCACGTGCCCTTCTTCCCTTAACTTTTGGAACAATCGTGGAAAAATGATATGGGCCGGATGTCTCCTACGTGGGTACTCGGACCGATACAATCTGTGACCTTGTCTACTGTTCCCATTGGCTCACAGGTATTCAAAAATCAGGTCTGCTTATTCCGCTCTCGTCCACTCCTCCATTTCACTAGGACTGATCGACTGGACACTGCAACTTGTATAGTACACATACACTGCTGTCTACAGACGTACATATCAGGACCGATCATGTCCGTTACACAATACGCTATCTGCATTGCTTTAGTGTAGTTTCCTGTCCCCATCCCTCAGACAGCGCACTGAATGGAATACTGTAAGTAGACAACGTAGACGTCAGATGAATACAGAACGTGTAAGATGTACAGATAAATACACGTAAATAAGGTGTACAAAGGAATAAAATTATTTCATTTCCACAGAACTATTTTTGCTTGTAACTTTCGACTCGGGTCATTTCCGGACCAGGGTTCCTTATCTCAGATTGATACATATGCCCTTCGCCATCATCCCTGAAAGTTTGTAACACCACCTCGGAAACACTCTGTATATTATGTAACCAATATCTCTTTCGTTTCTTCCTCTTCAATTAAGGGGACACGCTACTGAGTTTTCGTCAGTTTTGGTCAATGTTAAAAGTTAATTTTTTTAATGATGAACTGTATTGACTAGGAACAAACCCATGCACCATTTCATTGTAGGTAGTCTTAACATTATTTTAAAAGTTTAAGAAACAAATGATCTTTATATGAAACCCAGATATTTGTTTACTAAAATTATAAACACTTTTTTATATTTTATTTTTTTCCAAGTACATTTTTCAACATAAAATCTTGAAAATAATTGTGCACATGTAACTCATCAACATCTATTCGATTTTAAAATTTCAAAAACTTACAATCAAAATTGTGGAGATTAGAAATCTCAGTAGCGTGTCCCCTTAAGAAGCATGAAACAATGAAACAAATTCTTATTCGCTAACACTCATGATTAATAGACCTAACCTCAAAACTCCTCTGTTTTCAACAATGTCAATATCGTAAGTCATATGTTTTAAGCAGCTGATAGGGAATCCGATGAGACGATGAGGTAGAGCCGTTACAGTGAACGCACTTCACTTAAAATATCCGTTACGTGCGATTCGTCCGAGAAGTGCGATCCGATGTAGTGAACGCTTACCTTAGGAGATCGTTCCACCAAATTCTTTCATTTTACTTTTCTGTTAGTGTAGGTTAAATATAGACGTTATAAGTTGTAAAATAAACGAGCAGATAAAGCAAGCTGCAGGGAAAGTAAACAGACAGGCTGGTAAACAAAATTCGCCGTACAATGAGTTTTATGTGGACTAAACTAAACATAAATTTCCTACAAATATGCCGGTATTGTATTTGAAGGTAACAACCTCATATTGATAACATTCCACCGTATAGTTCATCGGTCATAAAACGGATCGGAGCACCGTGAAACATGCAGTAACACCTGAACGTACGTCCCGATAAGAGTGAATATTTGAGGAATACAACGAGCACCAGAAAAATGAACAAGCATGTAAAACATCCCACAGCGATGGAAATGTGCTGCACATCTCCATTATTAAATCACGACGTGCTTGTAGCCTGCAATACACACGAGACAGAATTGTGCTGAATGTTGGCAGGAACTGCAGCTTTAGCGTAGCGAAATACTTGAGAGAGAGAAAGGAGGGGAGAGAACATCAGATACCCTGCATAATACAGCTCCAAGGCCTCCTTAGGAGTAATGCCAACCTTGCCTGAATTAACCCCAACTAGGAACGAGGAAAGTCAGAGATGCCAATCATTTATCTGCCGCTGCCAAATAAGAAGTACAGGATAAATATAATTAAGTACAGTCTTTAACATCTGGAACGACTAATAAAACTAAAAGTAAATATTCTCATGGGGGTAGAAGAAGAAGCTTATTTGTTTTCTTTCGCCATGTTAATAATATAAAAAAAAGTGCTTACCTATACAAATTTTGGCCACTCGAGCGCGATTACAATGATCGTCCCAAAAGTAAGCTTCCCTGGGGCCGTTTACACAAAGAAAACACAATTTCATGGAAAGATTCATTGCAATAGATATAGCAATTGTTGAGTTATTTTTCAACACACGGACATGGTCGGTCCTGATATGCACGTCATCTCTGAAAGGTTGTAACACTACCTCGGAAACATTCTGTATATAAGTACATTAATATCAAATGAAATACACAGCATTGTTAAAGACAGTACTTATTATATATTATTGCTTTAATTCGAGAATAGATATTTCAGTCAATAGTTCGGATATCCTTGATTTTCGTGAATTTTTAAACTACCAGATATTCATAGCCTTATTCTTTTCTTTTAATTAAGAAAGCAGCAAACTGCAAATTTCGGTGTTAAGAACTTGGATAGCTTGAGGCGATGTATAATTTGACTCTGCTATAATTAATTTCACATAATTAAGTTTCCTTAAAATATAGGCCAGAATAATTAAAATCGTTGGTATCAAAATCGTTTCCTGCTTTTGTTAGGTAGGTGTGGTAGCGTAATGATTAAAACATGTCACTATAAAGTTGGCTGTCTCGGGTTCATTTCCTGTTGGGCTCATGGAATTTTGCACATTTACACTTCGTTTATTTCGTAAGGATATAGACTCAAAACCTACAAACGATTTAAGAGTGATTAGGAGATAAAATATCTGTACGTACAGTACATAGTTTTTATTATTACTTACTTACAAACGGCTTTTAGGGAACCCGGAGGTCCATTGCCGACCACACATAAACCCGCCATCAATCTCTATCCTGAGCAAGTTTAATCCAGTGCCTAGCATCATACTCCATCTCCCTCAAATCTATTTTAATATTATCCTTCCATCTATTTTTTTATTTTATTGGGTTATTTTACGACGCTGTATCAACATCTAGGTTATTTAGCGTCTAATGAAATGAAGGTGATAATGCCGGTGAAATGAATCCGGGATCCAGCACCGAAAGTTAACCAGCATTTGCTCGTATTGGGTTGGGGGAAAACCCCGGAAAAAACCTCAACCAGGTAACTTGTCCCGACTGGGATTCGAACCCGGGCCACCTGGTTTCGCAGCCAGACGCGCTGACCGTTACTCCACAGATGTTGACCCTTCCATCTACGTCTTGTCTTCTCAAACGTCTTTTTCCATCAGGTCTTCCAACTAACACTCTATATGCATTTCTGGATTCACCTATAGCCTACATCTCAAACATCTGGATAATTATGTTAATTATGCGTGCAGTTCTGCATTGTGTAACTTTCTAAATTCTCTTATAACTTCATTCCTCTTAATTCCAAACATTTTCCTGAGCACCTTATTCTCGAAAACCCTTAACCTCTGTTCCTCTCGCAAAGTGAGAATCCAAGTTTCACAATCATACAGACAACCAGTAGGCTAATATTAGTGTTTTATAAATTCTAACTTTAAGATTTTTTTAAAGCAACTGCATGACAAAATGTTCTCAACCGAACAGTAGCAGGCATTTCCCAGATTTATTGTGAGTTTAATCTCTTCTCGAGTGTCATTTCAAGTCTCATCCGTTTGCATATGGATAATATTAATTTGTTATTATAAAGATATTTTGATAGTAGGAAAAATTTCTTGCTGGTTATATTATGATTAAAAGATGGGAGTTTCCATGTGACAATCAACAATGCATAACCTGAAAGGACAAATGAAAATCGTAAATGATTAAAATGGCTTCTACAAATCAACTGCGGGCACAATGTGTTCTTTGGTATGCTGAATTTGAAAGTGTTAAAAGAGTTCAAAGGGAATTTCGACGTGAGAATGGTGTGCATAATGTACCTAAATACGATTCCATAATGTTGTGGTATCAAACATTTGTAGAAACAGGTTGTGTGTTAAAAAAGAAAAAAAAAAACATGCAGGAGGTCGCAGGCGAAACCCAATACGAGAAGCAGCTATCTCTTGGCTTGGTCCACAAACTCCCCAGATCTAACCCCTCCTGACTTTTTCGTGTAGGATTTTGTTAAAGTCATTGTTTATTCACAGAAACCCAGGAACATTGATGATCTGAGGGTAAAAGTTACTCAAGCTTTTATACAAATCACCCCTTTTACGTTACAACGGCCATGGGCTGAATTGCATCACCTTTATGAGTTGTGCAGGGTACACAATAGGGATTATGTTGAGCTCTGAGAAATGTCCCATCTATTAGTGTTGTATGCACAACATTTCAACAAATAAAGTTCTGTAGTAAATGTTTTACGGTGTTTTTATTTTATTCATGCCCAAACGAATCAGCCTGTAGATTTGTTACTGTTGCTCCAACGTATTTTATTTTTTCCACCTTTTCATGTGATTAATTTCCAATTTCTATATTTCCATTTCGTACTATGTTCTGGTCACGAGACATAATCATGTACTTGGTTCAAGTGAAATTCCCGTGTTTTCACTAACAGTTTTTGGATTTTCTCCTAACATATTCACGTCATCCGCATAAACAAGCAGCTGATATAACCCGTTCAATTGCAAACTCTCTCTGTTTTCCTGGACATTTCTAGTACCATACTCTATAGCAAATTTAAAAAGTAATGGTGATAGTGCATCTCCTTGCTTTAGCCCGCATTGAATTGGAAAAGCATCAGACAGGAAATGGCCTATACGGACTCTACTGTACGTTTCACCGAGTTGTTGTTATTATTATTATTATTATTATTATTATTATTATTATTATTATTATTATTATTATTATTATTACTTGCTTACTTACTTAAAAATGGCTTTTAAGGATCCTGCAGGTTCATTGCCGCCCTCACATAAGCCCGCCATCGGTCCCTATCCTGTGCAAGATTAATCCAGTCTCTATCATCATATCCCACCTCACTCAAATCCATTTTAATATTATCCTCCCACCTGCGTCTCGGCCTCCCCAAAGATCTTTCCCCTCCGGTCTCCCAACTAACACTTTATATACACTTCTGGGTTCGCCCATACGTGCTACATGCCCTGCCCATCTCAAACATCTGGGACTAAGAGGGATGAAGTTACAGGAGAATGGAGAAAGTTGCACAACGCAGAACTGCACGCATTGCATTTTTCTCCTGACATAATTAGGAGCATTATTATTATTATTATTATTATTATTATTATTATTATTATTATTATTATTATTATTATAACTACGAAGAGATGGAGAGATCAATTTCTTTGAGAGGACGGAACAGGTCGAAAGGCCTAATCCCTGTGGATGGCGATGATGATGATGATGATGATTATTATTATTATTATTATTATTATTATTATTATTATTATTATTATTATAACTACGAAGAGATGGAGAGATCAATTTCTTTGAGAGGACGGAACAGGTCGAAAGGCCTAATCCCTGTGGATGGCGATGATGATGATGATGATTATTATTATTATTATTATTATTATTATTATTATTATTATTATAATAACTACGAAGAGATGGAGAGATCAATTTCTTTGAGAGGACGGAACAGGTCGAAAGGCCTAATCCCTGTGGATGGCGATGATGATGATGATGATTATTATTATTATTATTATTATTATTATTATTATTATTATTATTATTATAACTACGAAGAGATGGAGAGATCAATTTCTTTGAGAGGACGGAACAGGTCGAAAGGCCTAATCCCTGTGGATGGCGATGATGATGATGATGATGATTATTATTATTATTATTATTATTATTATTATTATTATTATTATTATTATTATTATAACTACGAAGAGATGGAGAGATCAATTTCTTTGAGAGGACGGAACAGGTCGAAAGGCCTAATCCCTGTGGATGGCGATGATGATGATGATGATTATTATTATTATTATTATTATTATTATTATTATTATTATTATTATTATTATAATAACTACGAAGAGATGGAGAGATCAATTTCTTTGAGAGGACGGAACAGGTCGAAAGGCCTAATCCCTGTGGATGGCGATGATGATGATGATGATTATTATTATTATTATTATTATTATTATTATTATTATTATTATTATTGTTATTATTATTATTATTATTATTATTATTATTATTATATAGTATGAACACTCTCAAGCAGATTGTGATGTGTCTGAAAAATAGTAGCGTTGGTGGTGGTGTCGAACATGCTACATTTACACGTTGTTTATAGATTAAAAATGCATTCCCAACCTATTTTCCATAAGCATGTAAACCACCCTTTAAAAGCAAAAAGTCTGTTTTATCAGGAAGCGTTAGCATAAAGTACGTTCCACGGAGTGTCTGTGTGAAGCTATGTGAAAAGTGGTTTTAAGTTTAAATGACATTATAACTTGTATAAGTTTTAGAGGTTTAGGTAACAATTCCAGCATTATTAGAAGAAAAGTGAAGCACATCCATGTCAATTTGAGCGATGCAGTGTAAACATTTCTCACAGTCGAGTCTGTTATAATCTACTTGGCGTCCTCCCATCCGGAACTGATGCAGACTGGGATCAATCGGACTGTAACACTTAAAGCAATTCTAGGTCAAGCTGCGTTTTGCGAGATTAGTTGTAATATCACTGGCGGAGACAGGATGTCGTCGTATGCACGATCCACTAGGTATGTCTTTGTCTTTTTAACCTCTTTGTGCTTTTTCTTTTGTCTCTGTTCTTTTGTTATTCTAACAGTATATAGTTTGACAGTCTATTCGACCGTCTTCTTTCACTTTTTTTGTTATAGGTGCACATTATAACATACCTCTTGTATCCCTTTCTACTTTGACCGTACAGTATAAAGAATAAAGGCCGAACAATATTAAAATGAGGCACAGGAAGTTACGGAATAGCTTCTCCCACAGCTGGGCGTAATATAATATTCTGCCAGTCTGTGAGGCAGAGTTTAGCAATAATTTTTTATGGTCATAATTTTTATCCCGCACGAATTACACCCACTGCTAAGACGGAGTGTTATTACTTTGCGTCTCAACGCCAGAATGTAATCTGGACTCTCATTTCTTCCCCATTTTTTCTGCCTGCCTCTAAGGGATGATTACCCCTCCGGTTCTTCTTAGCGGGCAGTAGGTCAACATGGAAAGTTTTGAAACTTCCAGACAACTTTCAGACTGCGAGGCTTTGAAATAATGCTCGCCGTGCTTAAAAGAAGGGCTGTCCAATTTTCACAGTCCTGGAAAACTAAATCTGGACATTATTGTGATGAACCGAAGTACGTATGATATTTCCGTGCAGGAATTCTGCGTTACCATGGTGATTTAAGACGGCACTCATTCCTTCGGATCCCGGCCTAGTGATGGAAATAGTAATATCCGTTACAAGAGCGGTATGTTGAAGTTTTCATGTTCGAGGAAAAGTTTGAAAAAGCGAAACGTAGTTGAGAATTGAAAGAAAACATACCGCTCGTGTATCGTACATTATTTTGTGCGAAGATCATTTATTACATACCTGAAAGAGGAATTTCTAATTAGTTGCAATGAAATCTCCATCTTGGTTTCTGTTCAATGACGGCAAATTTGCAAAATAAAAATATCTGTCTTCAACATTGTTGCTTTAAAATGTTTTCTGTGTTTACTATACTCCAGCAGGCCGTGATATACGTCTGTCTTCCCCCCCCCCCAGTCTATGATGAGTCTGGAATCTTGTTGATTTTTTCACGTCTTCCTTAATGTTACTTGCATCACGAATGCAGTAACTTTAGTGGAGTTGTAGAGTTTACTTAATTTTTGCAAATATTTAAAGACAATAATTAACAGTGCAATTTAGGTGCAATTGCAGGGGTAAGTTTCCAATTTATAATTATTACTATATTGAACGTCTCTAAAAATAATATGTTAAAAGCCTAAAGCAGTAAAATCAATATGTCACTTAAGCGGTAAGAAGAGGGAAATTGTTATGTGTGTTAGGTTGGGAATACTGAATGTGGAATTTTAGACTTTCCGCGGATCGGTTTTGTGCGGAAACCAAGCAAATACACACGATCTCGCACAAAAATAAATTAAATACCGATATATTGATATTGCAATAGGCTATATTGCAAACCTAATTTCGATAAACGATATATATATCGCAGAAAATATATCGATATATCGAACGATTATCGATATATCGCTATTCCGTAAGCAAATTGCATTTTCAGGAGTTCATTTACTGTATTATAATACAATTACTTAAATTTTAATATTTCTTTTTACCAATGAAATTAACATCATGACAATCAAAACCATAAATGTAAAATTGTAACAATAAACAGTACATTTTGAATACCATATGATGTAGGTCCTAACCTAAATCAAAATTATGGTGGAGGCAAAGGAGCTTAAATGATATAGTGGGAAAGAGTTAAGTGAACTCTAGATGGTTGAGTATTTGATATTGGAACACGATTCATTTATTCTAATATTATATAGGATTCAATCCAGGACACAGATTTAATGCTCTTTTCTACCTAACAACGTAATCATTTTTAAATGTAAGTAAACAGAACTTGAATTATTTTTAAATGTAAGTAAACCGTACTTAGAATGTTACAACTTTAACAAATTTCACAGTTGATTTGATATAATCCTTCTATAGTAAGTTCCCATTGCAAGTTATTATTACACTCCTACATTCCAAACAACAATGGTGATGATTACAGGGATAGAATTTTTATGCACTAAAAGATATAATAAGAAAACAAAATGTCAGCACTAGGTTGCGCACAGAAATCATAGACGTAAACAATGTCACATCGGTATTAAATCCTTGTTTCTCTTTCCATTTCAGAATATAGAAATAAGAGTTTTGATACCCGTTTTGAGGTCAGACGGTTCCCTTTCAGGGTGGGAGTTGCTCTCCTGCCTTGGAGAATTCCAGTCCAGCCAATTAGAACACGGTATTGAGTGAGGTTGCACAATTATGTAACTGTCCACCTTCAGTAGCGCCATCTCTCGGGAAGTATCGGAGTTATCTAGAATGGATTTTGTTGTTGTTGATAATGATAATAATTTAAAAAAAATCGATAAATTTATGAGAAAACCGATATATTATACGACATATTGAATCAAAATTTCGATATCGATATATCGAAACGAAAATATCGGTATTTCGTAAAAATCGATATATCGTTCCCATCTCTATCACGGCCACTTAGTTACTCGTAATGAGTGCACCTCTGCACATAGTGTGTTGGACATTGTGCCACTGTCACACATCTGTGACACAGTGCATGAGGGTTGGTCACTAAAGGGAAACTAAGAGTTGAAACTTAAATTGAGAGGATTCAATCCGGCATCGGAACTGGAACCCGGTATGGCTTAGTGGATAAAGCGTCAGCACGTAGAGCTGAAAACCCGGGTTCGAGTCCTGGTGCCGGAGAGAATTTTTGTCCTCTCCACCCATTGTTCATCATTAAATCTGGATAGATTATAATTAGATTATCATTAGGGCTAGGATTTTGATGACCGATAAATCATGAAAAAATATCCTTAAAAACAATGCATTTATGAACTAAAAATCTTTCAAAAATGTCCCTAAAATGCCCTAAAAATTGATCTTACATAATTTGCTTAGTAGGAATATTAATATTTAGATTAGTAATTTAATTAAATTCTACTACCAACATTTAAGTTTATTTAATTTTACATAATTTTCTAAGTAGTACACTTTAATTAATTATGTATTTTATCTGATGTAGTTTCATATAGTCCACCACAAGGCCACTATCCGGAACTAGCAGGTATAGAGGAGTCTATATTGAAGAGGTGGTTGGACTGATCCATTACGTGGGGTGTACTACGTTAAAATGACAATATTTATGTAGAAAAATGATTAAAATGATATACAAAATAATGAGTATTAATTGGGAAAAAATGTAGAGAAAATATCAAAGGAAATAAATAATATTTTACATTAATAATGGGGATTTATGGCCAAAATTAAATGAAAATACCCCAAAAATGACCGAATAAAACAAAAAATGCTCTTATGAGTTACAAGAGGTCAAAAATGCAAAAAAAAAAAAATCCATAACAAATATGTTTTAAAACACTCAGTTTATCACATAACATAGAAATACTAAAGCAGCTATGTTTCTGGCTTACTAGAAAAAAGATGCAATTTCATCAAAATCCTAGCCCTAGTTATCATCATGATATTGTTCCTCTTTTTCTTTATGTGCTACAACGTCAAAATACAATCTGATCCGTTTGGATATGGATAATATTAATTCATTATTATGAAGCTGTTATGATATGAAAAATTTCTTGCTGCTTATATTAGGATTAAAAATGGGAGTTGCCATTTCTTTCTTTCTCTCTCTCTCTCTCTCTCTCAGTTTAATTTCTCCCTTCTAGGTACATTTACATGACCCACGCCACCCGGGCCTTACAGGGCCGCGACCTGTCGGGAGAGGTATTAAGCTATGGATCACATACATACTTTTTTGACCACACAAGGACATGGAGGGCCTCCCCGGATGAGGTATATATGACAATCAACAATGCATAATCTGAAATGCGATGTTTGGCTGTAATTGGTTGGAATTAAAATTTCATTACACTTCATTGGTCGAAAATGGAATGACGTCATATAAACGAAATAGTCTATCTAAATTGACGTATTTTTTGTTTAATTAAATTAAATTTAAATTATATAGTTATTTATATTGGGAAGTTTTGAAATGGATGCCGTGTCTGTTAGGTTCCGTCATCTCTCTTTGCTCCACACTTGTCGATGAATTCTCTCATTTTCTGGCTGGAGTATACCAAACAATCAGCGGCAGAGAGCGTTACGTTTTGATTTATGTTTTTTAATGGGAAGTCTTCTTGTATGGAATGAGGATTAGTGAAGTGATGAACATAGAAGAAATTGGAACATAAACAGTGCATTCTCTGCATTTCGAGAGAAATGCGATGCTCAATTATCGCTTTAGTTGAGATATCGCCTGGCAGTTTGATTGAAGCGATGCATGCAACCTTCAAGCAGATACAGGAACGAAGGCCGGTATGCAAAGGGCAGTCAGTTCTGCAGTTAAATTATTGTCTCTCGCATTTTCATTTCCTCGCAAGCTAAATGTCAGTACTTGTCTTGATCCGCTCTGATGTGAAATATGGGCTGCGGGTTATCCGATGTATTGTCAGAAGGGTTGTATTTCATTCGTTTTGAAGGGTTGAAAGAAATAAATGATGAGTTAGCATTTCACAGTTTCTGATGGTGCTGGTGAAAAATGATGAGGAGTCTATCCCTGCCATCTCCTCTCGCTCTCCTAAATCGAACATTCTGTAATTGCAACTCCATTTCCACATAACTATTGTAGTTCTCTGTTTCTATTTGTGTTCGCCTTCTTGGTTCGGTTGTTTTTCCTATAGGCCTAGTGCAGTGTGTTGGTTGATGTGATCTCTAAATAAAATAAACTAATCAACAGGCAACTGAGGAACAATTTTTTTTGCGGATTTAACGTCGTGTACATAAAGGGAAAGAAGTGAGTTTCACTAAGATAATACATACTTACTCATTAGCCGTTTTATATGCTTCCTAATATTTCATTCCACTTACTGCTTATAATTTATTTTTAGATAGCAAATTCCTTTACATCTTTTAACGGCAGGCAAGCGTGTTAAAAACTGATAATTTTACGGTAGCGTGCGAAAAGTACATTTAATATTAACTTTCAACTCTTCCGATTGTCAGTTGTTTCTCACCGTATTTCACACGGCAGCAGTTGCTATCGATCAATATAGACCGATTATGGGGACAATGTTGACGATTATGACAATGGCGATGACGGAGATTATAAAGACAATGTTGACGATTATGACAATGGCGATGATGGAGATTATAAAGACAATGTTGACGATTATGACAATGGCGATGATTGAGATTATAAAGACAATGTTGTGGATTATGACAATGGCGATGATGGAGATTATAAAGACAATGTTGACGATTATGACAATGGCGATGATGGAGATTATAAAGACAATGTTGACGATTATGACAATGGCGATGATGGAGATTATAAAGACAATGTTGACGATTATGACAATGGCGATGATGGAGATTATAAAGACAATGTTGACGATTATGACAATGGCGATGATGGAGATTATAAAGACAATGTTGACGATTATGACAATGGCGATGATGGAGATTATAAAGACAATGTTGACGATTATGCCAATGGCGATGATGGAGATTATAAAGACAATGTTGACGATTATGACAATGGCGATGATGGAGATTATAAAGACAATGTTGACGATTATGACAATGGCGATGATGGAGATTATAAAGACAATGTTGTGGATTATGACAATGGCGATGATGGAGATTATAAAGACAATGTTGACGATTATGCCAATGGCGATGATGGAGATTATAAAGACAATGTTGACGATTATGACAATGGCGATGATGGAGATTATAAAGACAATGTTGACGATTATGACAATGGCGATGATGGAGATTATAAAGACAATGTTGACGATTATGACAATGGCGATGATGGAGATTATAAAGACAATGTTGACGATTATGACAATGGCGATGATGGAGATTATAAAGACAATGTTGACGATTATGCCAATGGCGATGATGGAGATTATAAAGACAATGTTGACGATTATGACAATGGCGATGACGGACATTATAAAGATAATGTTGACGATAACTAAAATGGCGATGGTGAATATTATAAAGATAATGTTGACGATAACTGAAATGGCGATGGTGGATATTATGAGGACAGTGTTGACGATTATTACAGTGGCGATTATGGAGATCATAAAAAACAATGTCGACGATTATTACAATGGCTATGATGGAGATTATGAAGACAATGCTCACGATTACAACCTAAGCGATTTTGGATGTTGTGAAGACAATGTAGGTGATTATGACAATGACGATTATGGAGATTATGGAGACAATGTTGATGATTATGACAATGGCGATGATGGAGATTACTGTATGAACACAATATTGATAATTATTACAATGGCGATTGTGGAGCTTATGAAAACAATGTAGGTGATTATGACATTGACGATTGTGGAGATTATGAAGATAATGCTGACGATTGTGACAGTGGCGATGATGGAGATTATGAAGACGTTGTTGACGATTACGAAAATGGCGATGATGGAGATTACGAAGACAATGTTGTGACAATGACGACGATGGAGACTATGATGACAATGTTGTCCATTATAATAATGGCGATGATGGAGATAATAGAAGACAATGGCGACGGCGATAGTGCTGGCAGTAGGCTATAACGATTATGACGTCGGTGATTATGGCAGTGTGACGAATATGAAGTTGAAACAAAAGCTATCAATGAAAATTTGAAATAAACAAAGACGAATTTTTTTGCATGTCAATGTTTTTTTTTTTTTTTTTGAAAAAAATTGACATCATTAAGACATATGTAAAAAGAAAGTAATTTGACTTTTTGTTACTCTGAAAAACCAGGTAATTATTAATGACGACAAGGCGACGTTAAGGAGTAGAAGGTCAGTGACGACAAAACTGAAGATGTCGATGTAACTATTAAATATTGAAAGGCGAGACTGTATTACAAAAATTACTTAGTAACTTCGCGCGTGACTTAGCGAATAATTGACTGCGCTCTTTATTAAAACACACGCCAGATTTTTATGTGTGAGGGGCAAGTAAAACTGAAGTTGGTCTTTTGTGTTCGCCTCTTATGACTACGAGAGTGGAAAGCGATGAAGTTGATGAATATGGAGATGATGAAGTATGAAACAAACTGCTGTAATGATCAGCCGAAGCATAGACGAAGATTGAGTGCCGCGCACGAGAAGAAACCATGATGACAGCTCTGGGCGGTGGAGGAGCACCCACGTCCTTGTATGGGGAAAAATCGATCTTGTGCTTGAGGCATGGCCATCGTCCAAGTTGAGATTGCCCACTAACAATACTGGAGAGTAAATAGGCTACACTGCCGTGCAATGTCGCCTGACAAGTGATGGTAAAACAGCCTTCTTGAATCAGTGAAATATTGTTGTTTGACCCAGAATTTTTTAAGTTTTCAGTCTAAGAAGCAATTCTTGCTTGCAGACACTGTGTATTCATACTTACGTTACTTTCAAAGTAGTTTTTCTTCTTCTTATTTTTCTTGCCTTGGTAATTTTTTTTTCATCTTATTGTTCTTCTGAAGATTTCCTTACTTCATTTCTTCTTATTGGCTTTAGATTCCTCCTACGTTTCAGGATTTATTCCTTCAATTATTCTTTCTTGTTGCATTTATTTTTGTTCTTATTCTTTTCCTTGTTATTATTTATCTCGGACTTGTTTTTCTAATTCTTATCTTATTCGTCGTATTTGTCTTTTTTTCTTATTTTTTCTTCTTATTCATTTCCGTCTGCAGGACGGGGTGTTTGTTTTTGAGATGTGTTGTGCTGTATTATCTTAGCGGTGGTTCTGTGCCGTCCTTACCACACGACCAGAGACATACACAATGTGTGCCTGCCTACATTTGGTGCATCGCCAACATACTATAATTAACAAATGTAAATATTTTTATATAGGGGAGAGTTGGGTACAGTAGCTGCCGGTGATCGAAATCCTCGGTGAGGCCAGATGCAACTAGTTTAAGTGCCTCCGATAGGAAATGTTTATTTATGATATTAATTATTATTGTTATTATATTATTAATATCATTATTCCTGTATTATTATTATTATTATTATTATTATTATTATTATTATTACTCTATTATTATTAGCCTACTATTAACGAAAAATAATAATTTCACTCACCAAATAAGCTGTTATGCTGTGAGTTTCAGTGATTGTTTCGTGTGATGAAGCATCCCATATTATGTGTTGAAAATCCCTTTATTTCTTTTATTTTTATTTTTTTCCCTTGACAGCAACAAACAAGGCCAACAGAGAAGTTTATTTTACACTACCACTTAACCATTTATGTTGCCCATACCAGCATGCAATAGAAACTCGCGTTTTAAGATTATCTGTCAGAAAAATTGTCCGCGATGTCGTAGGTATCTCGGTAGACTCTCTCTCTCTCTCTCTATTTAAAACTTCCTTTCTTTCAATATTATTTCTTCTCGAAAAAGGACACTAACAATGAATTAACTACACCAGCATTATTTCTCGCATTTGTTTCTGTTTATATTTTCCCGAAATGCATAACAACATTGGCCCAGATTCACTACTGTACTACGAAGTACAATAGTACAACACCCTCGCTTAAGTCATAAACTAAGACATAAGGGGACGGAATAGTGTGGGTCTCTGCCTGCCAAAGAGCTGGAATTTGTGTTATTTATGGCCTATTTAGGAAGATAAGTCACCATTGCTATTTCCACCCCACTCTACCCTTGAGGCCGACCCATGGATGGGAGGAGTGAAACCTGGCCAGGCCACGAGGCCAGACGAATTGTGCCTCAGCTACAACGTTTTAAGCGCAAGCTCAAAGCCCGCGAAAATACAGGAAATTCAGAAGCCAGACCCGGCACGAGCGGTTATGGCCTCAGGAACAAATTTTACTGCAAAACAGGTCTATATACATCACAAACCAGACCCAGCACGAGCGATCCTGGCCTCTGGAGCAAATTTTACTGCAGAACAGGTCTATATACATCACATAGTTTTCAAATACTTCTACACCGATGTATGCTTCATTCAAATAACTAATACATTATATAAAAACACAAAATTTGATTTCAGTTAAGCCAAGTGACTGAGGCCCGGCCTCACTTGCCTCAGTCAATCAGCCGCCACTTGTTGGGTAGTATCGGACATCGGGTAATATCGGACATCGGGTAATATCGGACAGTGAGTTTCTTTCATCTACAACCAGATAATAATACCTGAATGACATGGTTACGTTTCTGTAATGTCGCATACAGGAACGTAACCATGTCATTCAGGTACTATCATCTTGTGGTAGATGAAAGAAACGCACTGTCCGATATTACCAAACTCTCCCCTAGCTGTTGTTTAGTTAACTGTTCGTAGATAAGTCTGAACTTCACAAGTGATACCAAGAAGGCACCACTTATTAGGCAACTAGGCCACGAGATAATGGAGTAGGGTGGTCAGTTCCTTTTCCCCTCCATTCCATACATCATTGACTAGCTACATATTACACTAGTCAGATTTCAGATGCATACAAACAATTGTTCTTTCTCTGACAAATATCGTCAAGTGAGATGTACTGCCTGATAATAGATGTACATATCAGCCAGAACCTCAATCAGAGAATGTTTTATAATATGAAACAAAATATTGTACGGAAGTCCTTAAGAAAGGGTTTTTACGGTACTCGTCACGATATTCCGGACTCGCCTGACGACTCGTCCTTAAACATCTCACTCGTACCGCAAAGCCTCGCTTTCTGAAGAAGTTACGTAAATAACTATATTCATATTGCTTATTCTTCTAGTTATTCGCATTCTTGTTGTTTCTGCTCTTCTTCTTGTTCGTGCTATTCATCATCATCATCATCATCATCATCATCATCATCATCATCATCATCATCATCATCATCATCATCATCATCATCAAGTCTTGGTCCATAGTGATCCGTCCGAATCATAATTATAGTAATTCATGCGTTTACGTTGTCTTCACATCTTCCTCGAGGACGTCGTGCATCTTTAGTTTTATACGCCAAAGTATTTTTAGCTAGTCTGTGTTAATCCTTTCTCTGCATGTTTATTTTATTTTATTTATTTATTTATTTATTTTTATTTTGCCAATAATTGTAACATAAAATATAATATATATACAGAAAAAACTTTAGCTCGCCCCTGAAAGAGTACAACTCGTGCTCAGGGGCGGATTCCTGAATTGAAATTAATAAGTATACAATACAATTTGTCTTATGTCTACTACGCAATTATAATATATAAATTTAAATTTACAATTTTTCAATTTTTATAAATCCATACGTAACTTTTTAAATTTAATACTAGAACTATTAGAATTGACAAGATTAGGATATTTAAATATAAATTTGTTATATATTCTTGGGCCTAAATTACTACTATGATTAAATACTGTAACAGTGTTGCATTTTGGTTCAAACAATTTTAAAGAATTCATACCTTTTGTTTCGTAACTATGAGAATACAATTCAAACTTATTTCAGTTTTTATGTATGGATTTTAGTAATACAATATAATAAATTTGTCTTATGTTAAGTACATTAAAGTCTAAAAACAATTTTTGAAATGGAAAATCAATAGGTTTATGAAGACATATTGTAATTATTTTCTTCTGTAATAAATAAAGTGGATTAAAATTGGATTTAAATGAGCTACTTCATCCTATAATTCCATATATAATTACCGATTGAAATAAAGTTAAATATATGGTGCGTAATAAACTTATTGACAAGTAATTCCTCAATAAAAGAAAATAATATACTATTTTACGTAATTTATTACAAAGGTAATTAATGTGTTGGTTCCATTTTAAATGATTATCGAAAATTATGCCTAAATACTTAACTTCAGAGGACTCTTTAATAATTAATCGGACATTTACACTATATAAGACAACAATCAGAATTATGTAATTTAATACTTAATATAGATGTAGGAGGTTTGTTACATTTTTCAGATAATGAGAATGGAATAATTATGGTTTTATTTTCGTTGATAGAAAGATAGTTTAATGTCAAACCATTTTTTATTAATTTAAGTCCATTATTTGAATTATTATATGTGCCAATGTCGTTCTTTCTCCTTGTCATTTTTTCCAGGCCGGCTGAAAATGTGTAATTCATTGCTGTATTTCTTGTTTTTTTTTATTTTTGTCGTAATTGTTTTTGTTTTTATCTCATATGAATTTCTCTCTTTCTTAATGATCTTAGTTTTTGTTCTTTTTCTTATTACAGTTCCTCTCGTTTGCGTTGTTATTGTTCTCGCCTTTATTAATTTTTGCATTTGTTGGCATTTACCATTTTTATAATGCCACCGGCTGCAGTTTGTGACAATGTGAAAAACATTTCTGGTACACAGAATCGAGCTTCATGTCTATATTCAACACCTATTCTCTGAGAATAATCAATTTTGATGTAATAAACAGTAACTATAGTTTACAATCGTGCCATCATAGGGTCGCGTATATCTGGTTGATTCAGTGCAGTAAGTAGTGGTAACTTTTTCGTCGTCTAACTCTCGCGAGAATTGCGTCTACCGCAGCATATCTCGGCCGTTTCCCCCTGCCGCCCTAGCCCTCCAGATCGTGGGAGTTAATACAATTTCGAGATAACTTCCACAAAGTTTGGACAGAGCTGCATCTCTCATTGTTCTGGCAATAGTGAAAAATGCTTGAGGGTTGCTATGGCTACACCAATTCTTCTACTACCACTTTCTCTCTCTCTCCCAACTTTTCTTATTTCGTGGAGGGTGGGAAAAAAATGAGACGGTATTTTGTCTTAGAAACTCGGTGCACTCCGACAATGTAAGTATATATACTCATTCAATTTCATCGCAGTTCAGCAGTTTGTCTCTCTTGGTTTTCTTCATGCTCGTCGAGCTACATTAGTTTTAGAAGTACACTTTCGCGTATTCCACCAAGTTCCAGGCCTTATGTGATTTAATATCTCGAACATTTCGAAACAACATAACTTCCGTTTTTAGAACAAACTAGATGTACATCTAGAGAAGTCGCTTATTCTATTGGATTCGTTATCTAGCTACTCCAAACAACTGAGCCATTTTTCATCTCACTGTCTACAGTGAGTCCCAGCGAACGTTCCCTGTGTTCCTGTCTGACGATTAAGCCTCGTTCACACTTTTTAAGTAACTTGAAGTCAAGTCACTTGATTCGACGAACTTGAAGTGTGAACTATGTTTCAAGTTGACTTGAAATCAAATAACGGCTTGAATTCAAGTTTCAAGTGAACTTGAATCCCTTTCTACTTGAAATAACTTGAAGAGTGTGAACGTCACTTGATAACTTGAATTCAAGGAGAAAAGCGCGGGAATTTAAATTAACAGCTGTTTTAAGAGCGTTAAATTAACAGCTGATTGTTTTTCTGTTCTACTGGGAACGTAAGAATAATAGGAACCAATAGTAAGTGAAATAATGACCAAATATTTTAGTTTCTTAAGTTGTATGAAACTCACGAAGGCCTGTGGATTATAGAAACTACGAAGTTTCGTGACACATGCAAAGGAAGCTGCCAAGGAAGGACGAGTTCACTGAAGAATTGAATAACAGAGATTTTAACGTGGACACATGATATGAAAGACAATTAAAAACCATTAAACTGTAGATAGAGAAGAAGTGAGGAAGATGGGAGGGATTAAGAAGAGCGTTGCTTGAAGGGATGACATTTACCGCCGAAACTGGCATGGTTCAATGTGGCTGATAGATTTTTTTGGGAGGAACTGTAACAGCTTCAAGATAATCATTTTCAATTATGGTAAATCAGACTCGCTTATATTTTATTACATTTGCGATAAGCATTATTAAATCTGCTTGAAGATTTCACTTATTCTATTTGTAATGGTCAATAGTCGTGTATTTCTCTTATTAATCTAATTCCTAACCCATACTGAACAACGCGTCTTCCATTTCTTCAATATATTTATCATTTCCCTGGCACGGAGGCTTGTTACTACAGAAATTCCTAATTGCACAACTTCCATCGACGCCATTTTATCCTACTTGCAAACAAAATAACTTGAATATGTCTGAACTGCGACTTGAATTCAGGTTACTTGAAAAGTGTGAACGAGGTTTTAGCGTCAGTCTCCCTCCCTGCTGCCTCTGGTTGCAGCCGCGAACTCATTCCGTTCGCCGCTCTCTGCATTAAAACTTAGCGCACTGTATTTTATTAATAACATTCGGTACTCACTCTCCTCAAGGTAGTTGCTGGAAGTGCTGCCCATTTGTGTGATACATAAATCACGTCACATTATTCACAGGCCCCGTTTCATTAAACCTAATCACTAAATTTAGGACTGTTTTCTACATGGAACGAGGGTGAGGGAATAGAAAATTTACTTCTAAAATTTTCCCTTGTTTTTCCACACAATTTCTTCTTCGTTAACGACATCAAAGTGAAATATTGAATGAGAAGAATAGCATCTACTTTAAGCAAAACAGGAGAAATTCTCTGCTTTGAGGCTTGAGGGAATAACTTGTTCAAACGAGTATAATACGATTTCATATGTGGGCTCAAGCGCATCTTATTTGACACAACATGAACATACTACCTATTTGATAACATTTTATTGCTTAATAATTAAATAGAACTGATAGATTTGCGATCTGAGAGTGTGTTTGACAGAGTTTGTGTGCACTCGAAGTGGATTTCTGGCGTCTTGTCAGCCCACTCAAGTTATGTGGATACAAAGGGAAAAATTGAGACGGTGAAGTTCCTGGGTAGCTCAGTCTGTCAGAGCATCGACCCCGGAACAATTTTTCCCTTGAAATGACTTATTTCTTATTCTGGCTGTCCATTTCACACGCTCTATTCTTCTCCATATCCACATTTCAAATGCTTCTATTAGCTTCTATTCACTTCGTCGTAATGGCCATGTTTGTGCCCCATACAATGCGACACTCCACACATAGCATTTCAATAGTCTCTCCCTTACTTCTTTTCTATTGAAAGCTTTCTCTTTGCCACAGCGATTCTCCTTATGACTTTCTGGCAGCAGCTCATTTTACTGCTTATAGTACATCCCAAGTATTTGAAGCTGTCCACTTGATACATTGCCTCGTTTCGAATTCGCACGTTTACCTTCTTTATTTTTCTTCCGACAACCAGGGTCTTCGTCTTGTTTACATTTATCTTCTTCTCATACTGCTCGCAGCTGTCATTTAGCTCCAGTAGCATATCGTCGTCGTTCCTGCAATAACTCCTATGTGACATTTATAGATTTTCAGATTTTTGCTCTATTAAATAACTTAAATAGTGATACAGCAAATAATAAAATGTGCTATATGTAATTATTCTTCTTTGTTTCGAAAATGTAAGAATTCACAGTCTCCTATGTACGGCTGCCATAGGATGAATAAATGTGTTTTTTCTTCCTACTGAAAATTTTTATATTTTGCACATAGGAGTTATTGTAGGAACGACGACGTTATTCCTTAGAATCGTCTCCTCTTCTGCTAACAACGCCATATCATTATAGTCCCGTCGCTCTAATTTCCGGCAGCCAATCACGTTGCAGATCGGCTACATTTAAACATGTGCGTCTTGTAATTCGCTGATGAAGACGTCATGCATTTCCTAAGGCTCGATAAATACTTAATATAATCGCCCGCCATTTTGGCTCTTTCGTTGGCGTTCGCAGAAAGCGCACGAGGACGTTATTTGCCGCTCAATTATTTGTTGAATTACAGTGCGTTTGATTTATTATCATAGGAGCTACGACATGATCATGTTTAACGGTTTGGCAAATAGATCCCGTCTGGTAGCTCGGCAATGAAAGAACAAAAATGGCGACCGATAGGTCTACCTACCTAGACTTTATAGAGCTTTCACTTCCTAAGACCTAAGCAAAGAGGAGGAGCCACGCCGGGAATAACAGCGTCGCGACTTACAGCAAGTCTTATGCACTTCATTTGTCTTCCTCCTACTATGACCCCTCCCATGTTCTAAGAATATTATGATTATTATTATTATTATTATTATTATTATTATTATTATTATTATTATTATTATTATTATTATTATTATTATTATTGGCGGCCGGGTAGCTCAGTTGGTAGAGCAGCTGGCTATGGATTCGAAGGTCCGGGGTTCGACCCCGAGTGGTGACGGGATTTTTTCTCGTTGCCAAACTTTCAGAACGGCCCCGAGGTTCACTCAGCCTCCTATAAAATTCAATGGAGATCTACATCGAGGTACGTAGACTGGACAACGAATGCTCGGTATTCCAAGCAGAACTTCTAGGCACCCAAATGGCAGAAGACTGGATCCAACAGCAAAGTAAAGATAAAATCTCATATGCAATACATGTAGACTCGCAAGCAGCTCTCTTTGCCATCGCAAACAAAAGAACTACACAACCAATAGCAGTCTACATTAGAAAGAAAATTATCACTCTCAACAAGTCAACTCATATCTCATTAAACTGGGTCAGAGGACATACAGGAATCAGAGGCAATGAACGAGCCGACTACCTAGCAAAGATTGCTGCCAGTTATAAAAGTACTATAGCCTACAACCCCATCCCTATGTCTCGAGCCAAGCAACTTCTGGAAAATTACTACACAAACATTTGGAATGCAACTTACATCAACTCCGAGGTAGCACATCACACCAAACAGTTCATCCCCTCTATCCACCACAGGCTCTCTCTATCCCTATGGCCTAATTACATTATCACCCAATTCCTGACCAACCACGGTTGTTTCCGTACATATCTTCACAGGATCAACAAGGCACCATCTCCCCTATGTAACTGCCCAGAAAAGTCACCTCAGACAGCAAGACACCTTCTGACAGAATGCTCCTTGTACTCAAGAGACCGGCCTCGTGTTCTAACAACCCAAACGCTGCCCTAGATACTGAAGTTCCACATCAACACTGTCGCTGTCACAAACTTCATCAGCAACATCTTCCGCACACTTCAAGAATAGACTCTAAACAATCAAATGGTAGTCACCATTAATATAAATATCTTATGATATGCCTATGGAAAAACGCAGGTTGTAAAATAGCACGTAAAAAAAAACTGAGTAGACTACCGGGTCTTTCCCGGGGGTGAAAGGCGGTCAGAGCGTGGTGCCGACCACACCACCTCATTCTAGTGCCGAGATCATGGAAAGCATGGGATGCCTTTACCTTTATTATTATTATTATTATTATTATTATTATTATTATTATTATTATTATTATTATTATTATTATTATTATACACTGGCAGTTAATCGAGGTATCCGCTTAAGGATTGTGCTTTCCCAAAAATAATTTTCAGATTTTTAAAAACACTTTTATCAGCTTCCTTGATAAGGGAATGTGATCCCTGATCTATGTTTGTCGCTTAGTCTTAGTACTGCATAATGCATATTGCTCTTCTCTTACAAACGAGCCGCTCTACGTCATGGCCGTCATTCTTATCCCCGTTGTCTAGTCGTTATTCTTTTATCTTCTCCCTTGCCTTCACCCTGGCTGTGTCTCCGGGTGATTTGTGCCCAAACTTTCTCCTGCAATCGCTGGCGCGTCTCCAGACCGAAGTGCGCCTCCCCTGATTGCGCTCTACAAATTAGAAGCCTCGTCGTGATTCTGATCCGAGGGTAGGGGTTCGGTTCCCTCGACTGACTGTGGTTTCCGTGTTACACAGAGCATAACCCGCAAGTTTTGATCGTCTTCACGGGCTGTAGGCCGTGCAATGGAGAACACGAAGATACGCCAGTGTGCCAGCTGTGGGAAATAAGAAGTTCTCACCATCTGGCGGGACCTCCTTGGATGTAGTTGGTGGGAGGGGGATTCGATTCGTGGCCGTGTTTCGGTAGAAATGATCGCTCCGTCCATTTGAACATTTTTAATGATTTATGCATATATGTGATTATGCTTCAGCCCTCTGTCAATTATTTTAAGCATGTTTTCTTCCAAAACAGCGCCAGTGCTTGACTAAAGTTTGTGTAAAGGCCCATTCACAATTAAAATTAAACATAACCTTAACATAAACACAGAAGTTTGCGCCCAGGCTACCAAATGGGATCATTCACAATGATTCACATAAGCATTGACATAAACATTACCGTAAGACGTTAACATGAAAGTTTGCAAACTCCAAACTTTCATGCTTATGCTTACGTGATTTGCAAACAGAACACAATCGTGGAGCGCTGAAGTATACGACAGAATATGAGGAAATGGCATCGTTGTTATGTCTCCATGGTTACCAAGTATGTTTGCCGTTATGTTTATGTTTCCATCGTGAATGATGGTATGACTTCTTAATTTTACTGTAACGTTAAGTTAACGCTTACGTTATGTTTAATTTTCATTGTGAATGAGCCTTTATTCTCCATGTCACATGAAAACTGCTCAGTTCGTAGACCGGTGGATACAAAAACTAGCCAGTCCTTTCATAAAAATGGAGTTAACACGGTTTTGGAATCGTATTCTTCAAATGAGACTATTAGATGCAAAACTTCCTTGTCCATTTGTTATTTAATCTGAAAAGCGGAGAAAGAGGTTTGGGATTTTTGTTTTTAAAAGATTGTGATATCGCAAGATTTACATGAGGAACATGTAAGATAGCATTGTTAGTGAATTTTGTAATAATAAATAATAATAATGATGATGATAATAATAATAATAATAATAATAATAATAATGATAATAATAATGTCTTTCCAACTGCAAATCATCTCGTATCCTTTAGTCCATCCTTGGTGTTGCATTTGTATTGTGTTGTCTCAGCAGGTGAAGTGTTATAAGTTATAAAGATGTCAACGAAGAGTTTATCTTTCAAAGTGCATCTAGTGTTGAGTGGTTGATTATTAAGGGGAGGGTATGGTGAAATTTGTAAATCCTAAACTACTAATGTTAAAGCGTTGGTTTTTTGTGCACTTATTACACACGTGTTGTAATAAGCTGTATTAATTTCAGATTGATATCGCTTCAGGTTTTGCCCTAACATTATTTTAAATATCAAATTTTTGGATCGGGTACAAAATGTATCAGACAGGGTTAAAATGTAATATTTCTTGTTAAATTTTTTACATCAAGCTCCAGATACTGTCTTGCTATTTTCATGCTTGGATATTAATAGTTTATTTAATACCTTGTTCGAAAAGCCAAGTGTTCATTGGAAAAAATAGTATTTGCACATATATTTTTTTTTATATTTGAAGTCATACCAACATTAAAATAGCTAGTTATGTTGCACACATATTAGATAAGTTCCACAAAAAAAATCAGCTTTCTAGCTTCATTTTTGTGGAAGTTGATACATTTTGTACATGACTAAGAGTAAGAAAAACGAAAAGTCGAGAAAAGGACGGTTAATTTTTACTTACATCTTTGCTGGAAACAGGAACCCTGTTCACTTCTGGAATATTGGAAATGGCCAGCTTGTATGTTACCCCTTCCCTTTGCCTTGTAACCTTTACATTACTGTCCTAATAATCACTATACGGTAAAAAATTAATTCAGCAGTTAATTTTATAAGCTAACACACACACACCTAACCCAATGAAACTATTATAGTTTGTACATTAAAGTCAACTAACTAATAAGAGATATATAGTTGTATATTATGTATAAAACACTATAACTCTCTCAGATTACAATTATACAATTTTCAGAAACGTGACCAGCAATTGAACACAAAACAAACGCGCATTTGTAGTGATTAGAAAAATATTTCCTGACTTTTACCTGTTGTTTTCTTAGTAGTAATTTCAGCATAATTTCTTTGGCTCAGCCAGACCAGCAATTGAAAACTAATAAAATTCCTTCATCTAAAGAGCAAAGGAAACCTAATAATATTTAAAAGGATGTATAGTGCAGCAATTTAAATTGTACGCTGAACGCAGCACCTTAAAACTGGAGATGGAAACAGACCTTAGAGTGCCGTACGGCCCTGAAAATTCGTGAAGTGATAAACCAAGCCTTGCACATTATTATAAAAAAAATGTAAAAACTGTGTATTTTGACCAAAATGACCTTTTTTTCACCTTACTCTCCCCTTAAAACGATGAAACATTCCAAAAATGTTGAGAAAAATATTATCATTATTATTATTATTATTATTAATATAATTATTCATATAGCCACAAATAAAGTGATTCTCTAGTGGTTTCGTACTAATTTTGTGCATCATAAACTTTCGATCACTTTCACAAACGAGTCCGCGTTCACGTGCCAATCTCTGCTCTAGTTTTTCATGCCGACGCAACGTGCCATCCCTCACTCCTGTCGATGCCTGGGGACCACTGATGGCTGGGGCATATGCAATTTTAATATAGAGCCAGAAGGGAGTCACAGTTTTAGCTTTGTTCATGCTCTACTGTTTACCATATTAATAACATTGAACCGGTCGACCGTTCATCCTGAACATCCACGTACGAACCAAAGGTCACCAGTTACGTCATCAATTCAAGGCGTGAAATAATAAAAAACGCGTCGGATTGTACTAAATATATCAGTGAAAAAAATCCTGTGGCTTGTCTGATGCAAGAAATGCAATAAGTTATATGGAACAGAATGGATTGTAAATTTCACTTCATTTCTTATTCCGTATTTATACCGCAACTATTAATTAGTTATTGTAAATAAAAGAATGGAAGTTTCTGATACTTGTTAATGGCATATGCACTTCATACATTTTATATTTCCACGCTCGCATGTATGCAGCTGCGCTGTGCAGTGCCGTGTCCGCTTTACAAACGTGAGCGTGGAAAGATAAAGTGTATGCACTATGTTTTTGGCATGCGTGATATCAGAGAGTCGAAAGCAATTCTAAGTAGAGCCATGGTCGGAGTATTGGCGTTTGAAACAATATTGGAATCAACTGTAAGAGTCGTGGAGTTGTAAGCAATTATGGGAGAAGTCGCAATCATGAAGTGAGAAACAATAAATTCTGAATGCAGTCATATGCGGAATGGTTGCATTGGAATAAATTCTGTGTGAGTCAAGCGTATGGAGTCGAAAGCAATCCGATCTGGTCACTTTCAAGAGTCGGAAAGAATTCTATGTGAAGTCGTAGACGTGGAATCGTAAGCATTTCTGTTTGGAGTCGCAATCGGGGCAATGGAATAGGAAGAAATTCTGGGAGGAGTCACATTCATAGACGTGGGTAAGAACCAAAATTCTCGATGGACTCTTCAGTCTGAGTCTTGGAGACGAAAGCAGTTATGGGTAGATTCAGTCGGAGTCATGAAGTCGGAAGCAGTTCGTAGTAGTCTCAGCTGGAGTCGTGGAGCCGAAAGAAATATGGATGTAGTCACAATCAGGGTCGTGGAGTCTGAAACAATTCTGCGTGAGTCGCAGTTGGTGTCGTGGAAGTCGGAAACAATTCTAGTTGGAGTCCTAGTCTGATGAGGTAACGATCAGCATGTCTGACCGTGCAACGAGCGGGCCTGGGTTCAAATCTTGGATGAGACAAGTTACCTGGTTGAGGTTTTTCCGGGGATTGCCCTTAACCCATTAAGAGTAAAATTTGTTGCGTAATTTTCGGCGCTGGGTCCTGGACTCATTTCGCTAGCATTATCGCTTCCATTTCATTCAGACGCTATATAGATAACCATTCATTAATTAATTAATTAATTAATTCATTCATTCATTCATTCATTCATTCATTCATTCATAGTGTTCAGCCCAAGGGCAGGTCTTTCACTGCAAACCCAGCATTCTCCAGTCTTTCCTATTTTGTGCCTTCCTCTTTGTCTCCTCATATGATCCATATATCTTAATGTCGTCTATCATCTGATATCTTCTTCAGCCCCGAACTCTTCACCCGTTCATCATTCCTTCCAGTGCATCCTTCAGTAGCAATTCCTTCTCAGCCAGTGACCCAGCCAATTCCTTTTCCTTTTTCTGATCACTTTCAACATCATTCTTTCTTCATCCACTCCTTCCAAAACACAATCGTTTCTTAATCTGTCTGTCCATTTCACATGCTCCATTCTTCTCCATATAAACATTTCAAACGCTTCTATTCACTTCACTTCGTCGTAATGTCCATGTTTCTGCCTCGTACAATGCTACACTCCACACAAAACACTTCACTAGTCTCTTCCTTAGTTCTTTCTCCAGAGATCCGCAGATGATGCTTCTTTTGCCGTTGCTATTCTCCTTTTGACTTCTTGGCAGCAACTCATGTTACTGCTTATAGTACATCCCAAGTATTTGAAGCTGTCCACTTGTTCTGCTGCCTCATTTATAATTCCTAAGTTTACCTTCTTTACTTTTCTTTCTATGACTATGGTCTTCGTCTTGTTGGAATTTATATTCATTCCAGCAAATCTTACACACTTTATTCTTCTTCGTCCTACTATCACTCCTCCCATGTTCTGAAAACAATTCTTCACTAAATTCTCCAAATACTGTAGATTTTGAACAGGGTAAGTGATAGAGGGCATTCTTGTCGTAGTCCTCTTCCTATCTCACTTCCTTCTGACATTTCTTCTCCTATCCTGACTTTGACTCGTTGTTTCATATAAAGGTTACTGAACAGCCTCCTCTCTTTCCAATCCATGCCAATTTTATTTTAGGATCCCCATCAGTTTATTCCAATCCTCTCTGTCAAATGCCTTTTCTAGGTCCACAAATACTATATACAGTTCTTTATTCTTCTCTAGGTATCATTCGCCGATTGTTCATAGCAGTCCAATTGCACCTTTGTACCTTTTCCTATAGCAGTTCATAAAGCGTCGTAAAATAAACCAAATAATAAAAAAATAGTCTGATTCGGAAACAATTCTGTGTGGAGTCGAAGTTAGTCATAGAGTTGAAATTAGGCTAATTCTGTGTAGAGTAGCAGTGGAAAGCAATTCTGGGTGGAATTGAGTCGGAGTCGTACAATCAGAAACAATTCTAGGTTGCGTTACAGCTGTAGTCGTGAATTCGGAAACAATTCTGGATGGAATCATAGTCAGAGACTTGGAATTAGAAAAAAATTCTGGGTGGAGTTGAAGTCTGAAGCAGTTATGGATATAATTGCAGTTGGATTCATGCAATCGGAAACAATTTTAGGTGGAGTCATAATTGGAGTCATGGATTCAGAAACAGTTGCGAATATAGCTTCAGTCATAGTTGTGGAATCTGAAACAAAGTATTATAGTTGATGTCGCAAGAAAGTCTGGTACAGTTTCAGTTCAAAGAAATTCTGAAGTCATTGTGTGTAGATTGAAATTGTAAGAAAGGTAATAGGCTGTTTTCGTGGAAGATTGAAACATTGTTTGACCGTGACTGACTCCCTTTCGAACGTGTGTGTGTGTGTGTGTGTGTGTGTGTGTGTGTGTGTGTGTGTGTGTGTGTGTGTGTGTGTGTGTGTGTGTGTGTGTGTGTGTGTCCTACTCACTTCACTTGCGTGACTCGGGTTCCTCATATTGCGGATAGATGGCAGGATTGTGACCCATTTTCAAGTTGCATACCACTTCATCGGGCAATGTTGCGCATGATGTGAATCTGTGAAGAGCTATGTCATGTACTAAGGTGAATGTATGTGTAAGTGATCGTGTACGTGTAGTATATGGAATGTGTGTATTCTGTATTATAATTTTAAATGTTCTCTGAAACCGCTCCTATCTTTATGTAAAATTTATTAGATTCGAAATAATTTGAAAGTAATAGTTATATTATTTAAGAAAATTTACATGGGAATTTCGAATTATATAAAAATTAATGTATGGTCCTTTTAAAAATAACTTATGTTTTTGTCACACTTCTATAACATTTAGCTCGTTATTTGCAACAATTTTTCTATATGACTTTTTTTCCGTGAAACTAATACGTAAAACGTCAGGAGTGATATTCCATACTTATTTAACACTCTGCATAATAAATTAATATAGCTCTAAACTTGAAAATTCCATATAAACTACTGGACGACTAAAATATTGTTAGTCTTGAATAAGGCTCGGATTTTTGGGTGTTAAAAATCGGGAAAATATGCGACAAAAATATTTAATTATTATTTTTCATTTATTTTATGTGAATTTAGACAATATGGAGTATTAACTAGTATAAATTATGCTTTCGCCAGTTGCTGAAGAATTATAGTACTGTTCTCCAACCAGGAGATTAACCGTGAAAGGAATGTGCTTACTATTGCGTCATCTATTGGAGCGAAGTAGATAGATAATATTACCGTTATAACGTCAGTTTAAAAGACATGCGCTCTCCTGCATTTGTTATTTTCTATATGGAGGGATTAAAAGACCAGGAAATTAACAGTGATCTAATTTTGTAACTAGGGCAGTAGAAGTATGCGTGTATCAGTGTTATCGTTTGTGGTTTGAGAGTTAGCCAATGGAGATGCGTGTACCCACGTGTGTGACCTCATGACATCTTATGACATCAACATTCATTCACAGCATTACCCTGCTGCGTCTCATTCCCCTGAGACTTTCTCCTGGTTGAATTACAGTAAATGAGATCATCCTCAAGTGGTCCATCACAAATAACTGACCACTATTGCGGAACACTGCATTGCATGGGAAAAAGAGCATCCTGGCTATTGAAAAACAACACGCACTCCCTAGAGACATGTTTATGATTAGAAACGAAAACATAGGTAGCTGATGTTTATGAAATTATAATTGCTTCCTGAATCAGCGCTATGATAACTTACAAGGCACTCCTAAATAACACATCAATGTTTATGTGTGTTAATTACAATACAATTTTTTAGTGGTGACAGCTGTTATCGCTTGTGGTGAGAGGGCAGACTGCAGTTCAACAGGTCCATAGATAGACAATTCCAAGAAACAGTTGCCAGCTGTCACCTTTAAGCAACTGCACTGAACATTAGGAACATGATTAATATGAAATGGGGCTTTTGTCGAAAATTATTTGATGAAAACTTAATTTTTGTGTGTTTTATGTGAATATGGAATGCTTTACCCGCAGACTTAGTAAAGGCTTTACCAATAACCAAAAATATATTTAAAAATAGGCTTAAGGACTTTACTAATAGACGGTAGTATATCATACACACTATTTAAAGAGTGTAATTGATATTTTGTTATTGAAGTGTTGTATCAGTGAAGAAGTGTGTTGTGTAAGTGAAGTGTATTTGTGAGTGAAGCTTTACAGTTTTTAGTAACAGTGTATTTCAACAGTAAAATATTTTTGAAGTGTTAGTGAAATCAGGATAGTACCAGTGAAATGTGTCGTAGTTCCAGTGCAGTAAGTGAGTTGTCAGTGAAATGAGTGTAGTGCTGAAAGGTACTTGTGCATGTATGAACATATCATACTCGTGGGTTTTAGTTCGAACTTAGGCCTATATTACACTATCAAATTTCTGTGTCACAGAATATGATAAAATATTTGATCAAATATATATTATGATCAAGTGTAAGATTTTGACTATATTACATTATGTCAAAACTTTTATCATATCTTTCATCACAGTTCTAATAATGGATCCACAACAGTTCTATGCTTGTTGCAACTGTAAGTGCAGTAATATATACTAATACTAAAGAAGTAATCAAAGACAAAAAGTATTTCGTCGGCTTAGAGTGTAAACCTGCGAACCAACAAAATGAAAATTTTACAGGGGAAACAAAAAACTGAGTATAAATTAACTCTGAAACTTCAGGACCAAATCAAAAGTACAGGTGGTGAAGTTTCAGAGTTAATATGTACTCAGTTCTTTGTTTCCCCTGTAAAATTTCTTTTTTGTTAGCAGGTTTACACTTTAAGCCGACGATTTGGGTTAGAGATTGGAGTAGGGAGAAAAGATACAAAATGAATCCATCAAACTCTACTGAGAGAACTTCAGTGTGGAGATGTGAAATTCTATATATACACTAAGTATTTAATAATGGATGATAAAACATTTTATGTGACTCATAATGTGATGTTAAAAGTTTTGTGGTTTTCACGGACCATGTGTACTTAATGTCCGCCATTTTCTTTCTTCTCAGTCATAGATTTTATCAAAGGTATGATGATGACCATAAATTTTATCACAGAACAATGCCACAGCTAGATGCGATCATATATATGCTATATCACACTGTAAAATATTTCATCATATATATATTTTATCGAATTTGATTGTGAAATATAGGCCTTAGGGTTAAGATACAAATTAGATTTACTTTAAATGTTAAGTGATCGTGCTTCATTTAATTTAGGATGCTCCCTGTTATTATTATTATTATTATTATTATTATTATTATTATTATTATTATTATTAATAATATTATTATTATTATTAATATTATTATTATTATTATTATTATTATTATTATTATTATTATTATTATTATTATTATTAGAGGAGAAGGTGGAAATATGGGCTAGGAGTGGTAATATGGGCTACCTCGTTTTTCACTATAGGTTATATGATTTGTTACCTAGCGAAAAAGCTCTAAAAGTACATCTCGTGTCCATCAGTCTGCGTGCACAAAGAGACAAACCAGTTGCCTTTGTGGTGTGGATGTGGTGTGTTCTTTGCGTTTTTCATCAATTTCAAAGATTTTGCAGGTATGTAGTTTCAATATTATTGAAACAAATATATTTCGTGTTTAGAAATCACGCTTGATGTGTTGCACTGATTAAGAATAGCTCTATCACATGACATAAGAGTAATATTTATTTCAACAAATTCCATACATAATCTTAGAAACCTTCATGAGTCGATGCTCCTAATATGGGCTACCGCTATGTGTCAAAAATGGGATAGGTAGCCCATATTACCAGCACATAACACGTCCCATATTTTCACTATCGTTATTTGCGTTATTTGTTACAGAATATTGTCATTGACGTGACACAGGTTTTCTACTTATGTTTAATAGTTTTTGCAATTTTATTTTCAAATTTTTGTGGTGCCCATATTTAGACCCTACTACCTATTGAGGACCAGTTCGTCTTTGTTTCAAAAAGTAATTATATGCAAATATTTATTGCAACTACTGACCTTTAAGACTGGAAAAATTGTATGTGAATAATTACTCTGCATTTCAATAAAGATTTCCAAGCAATATGCCACACCATTTTCCATTATTATTAGGAAAACAAAATGGTAGCCCATATTTCCACCTTCTCGTCTATTATTATTATTATTATTATTATTATTATTATTATTATTATTATTATTACAATATTATTAATTGTATTCTTTATTAATTGTGTTTATTATTGTCGTTATTGAGTGTAATTAGTTATCAGTACCACCGGGAGTATACCCATTTGCAGTGTAAATAAATACATACATACGTACAATATTTGTAAATATGTACACCGTGTTCCGCTTATAAGTATAATAAAAGAAATAGTTATAATTTCATAACAATGCATGCAAATGGGTTAAGATTGGTACCATTGTAAAGAGGAAATTGGGAAGTTTTAATCCATTGTTGTTACTTATTTTTAGAAGACTCACGCATGCGCAGATCATTAAATAAGAGAATTCGTATCGTATCTTTAGTCAGTCAGCATGTGGACGCCACAGCAGAAAGCCTTTTGTGTGCTGTCATTAGCAGAACATAGATCCATAATTCGTGTACAGCGCTTGTTTCGCCGTCAGTACAATCTTAGACCGAGGGAAGCTGTACCGACGTACGTCTCAATAATGAAATGGGATAGGCAGCTCAGAGAAACAGGAAGTTTGTTGTCTAATGCAGGTAAACATTCCAAGCGTAAAGTGTCTGACGAAAATGTCGAACGCATTCGCGAGGCATTTCAGAGAAGCCCGCGGTAATCCATTCGACAGGCTAGTGTGCAGTTGAACATCCCACCAACAACAGTGCATACAGTGCTCCATAAAAGATTGCGTTTGCGAGCGTACAAGCTGCAACTTCATCAGATGATTACGCCGAATGATAAACTGGAACGAAAACGCTTTGCAGAAACAATGTTGGATAAAGTGGACGATGACGACACATTTCACAGATGAGGCAACCTTCCACGTCAGTGGAAAAGTAAACCGACACAATTGTCGCATCTGGGGGTCGGAAAATCCAAGTGTCGTAATTGAACACCAACGGGATTCCCCTAAATGGAATGTTTGGTGTGGGATCATGCGTGACAGAATCATTGGTCCCTATTTCTTTGCTGAAAAGACAGTCACTGCAAACACGTACCTGGATATGTTGCAACTGTATGCTGTGCCACAACTCCCAGATGGAGCAATTTTCCAGCAAGATGGGGCTCCACCACACTTTGCCAACATGGTTCGCACATTCTTAGACGAACAATTCCCTGCAAGATGGATCGGAAGAGGATCACCGTACATCACATGGCCTGCCAGATCACCAGATCTAACACCACCTGATTTTTTCCTGTGGGGGTTTGTTAAGGACCAGGTCTACAGGACGCCAGTACGTGATTTGGCAGACTTACAAGAAAGAATTTATGCTGCTGTCAACAATGTTACACCACAGATGCTTCATAACACTTGGGTCGAGGTTGAATACCGGTTGGATATTTCCCGTGCCACCAATGGAAGCCATGTTGAGGTTTATGGAACATAAGGTAACAAAAATTCCCAGTTGTCATTCTTTGTAGCAGTTGGTTTCAACTATATACTTGTATTAATTCAGAAGTTATAGCTATTTCTTTTGTTATACTTATAAGCGGAACACGGTGTATTTACATAAAAAATTCAAAATGTTTTATGTGAAATATAATTTAAAATATATGCACAGGTGACCATCTCCGAAACTTAAAATATAATTAGGAGTTTCTATTATATTTATTTGCCTAAGAATACTATCTCTTGTCATGAAATCCAGTGCTGTGTGTGGCAGACTAAAAATATGTTAACCCTCTGTCGTAAGTCGGATGATGTTGAAATGTCGTATGATACAAGGTTCCGTTACAAGAAGTGCACATTTATTGCTGGGTATTGAATTTATATGGATGAATCAAAGTCGGAACCGGAGTAAAATCCAGAGTTGAAGCAAAGTCATTGCTTTGTGTGCCGACTCCACAGTCCTGCTTGGTTGTTGTATACATCATCTTTCCCAGTTTACTTTCCATTTTCTGTGCACTTAGGTTTGCTCTGCCAAATGATCCGTAATTCTATGGCGTTCTTGAGCATTGCAACTTGCAACTCCTGCGTCAGCTAGGCAACACAATGCGAAGTGGCGCTGACTACCACAAAATATCCGTATCAAAGACGATTTCAAGATGGGGTCGCGGCTCTCGACCTTTAACCCCGGGCACGTGTGAAGATGGAATCGATGCCAGAGTGGGGGTTGACATTTATATGTACGAGCGGGCCCGCCGCGGTGATAAAAATCTTTTAAAATACAAATGATCCAGGGGGCTGAATCAGAAGATTTAGCGCTCGACAAGCAATCTACAGGGTACTGAAAGAAACAAATGCTTTGTCGATATCTATTCGACTGTTAAAAATTCTCCTCTCTGTCTGGCATCTGTTAAATCTTTCAACTTGTAAATCCACGACCACTTTTCAGACAAGTCATGTGGCCTGTGTGTCATTTTGAAAGAAGATTGTGAAGAATGACGTTGAGGAGGAAAGAAAATGGATGTGACAATGAATGAGGAAGAAAGTAAAAAAAGAAATAATGTATGAGAGTGAGCAATTAAGCAAATAAATAAAACAGATGAGCGAAACTAAGAAAGAAGAAGAGCAAGGAAGGAATAGGAGGAAGATAGCAACAAGAAAAAAGTAAACAATAAGAGAAGAAGGTCAAGGAAGGTAGAAATACGAGTAAAATGGAGGCCTATGTAAAAATAAAGAAAAAGTATGTAGGCGGTTGTTTGCGTTTTCTGAATTACATGTAAAATAAAATGTTAGTAGTCAGCGACATATGCAATGGAAGTGAAAGGAAGTACCACCTTACCCCATTATCAGCTAGCTTAGAGCGTATTCCGAATCTCAGCGCTGGACAATCTGATGGCATCACGGTGTTTCGAATTTCGACGATGACGTCACTGATGCTCCATCGGTGACGCACCGGTTCCATCAGCTTGCAGAGATGGTGGCAGTAGCCATCAGCCTCCATCAGTGAATCTGATTGGTTCTTGTACAGGGCGGGAATTAGTAGACGAATGACATCGTGCACTGTTGTGTCATGGCGGTGTGTTCTTCTGTGTTGTTTGTAATGATCACAATGTAAAAACAATATGTTAATGGCTTTTGACCGAATATGTCAACGGACCAGTTATTACTACCGGTTCAAGAAATAAATTGTTTATGCTTTCCTTTCTTTGAACGAGAAGACAGTACGGAAATTTCGCAAAATCTTGCTAGGATGGCACAGAAAACAATTTGTACAGACGCCATGACAGACATCGATCCTTCCAGCAGTTTTGTTCCTATTTCGCTGCAGCGTGACGTCATTGTTGTCCACCGGTCCGGTGAGATTCGGAATACGCTGTTAGTTACCTCATGACCTCATGAGTGATGCCTTATTCGTGTCACTTAGAGGTAAAAACCTGTTTTCCGACAGTTGACTAAACAACAATTGGCACAAACTTTATCAATTTACAATTCATGTTGAGAAATAGTCAGCTAAGCCTCCTGTTAATAACGTATATCAAAATATAATTAATTATTTATTCCGTCTTATGGCTTAAGCATTGATTACATATGAAAGAAAACACTGATGTGTTACATCTTATTTAGTCTTAATACTAACGTTTTCGCCCTTTGTAGGGCATGTTCAGGTACGAGATACAACATCAACATCACGTATTCAGTATTACTTCATAGCTATGCAAACTTTCGTCGTTTTAATTTGTTTTAATATTTGACATGATCTTTTTAATGTTTTTTGGATGATTAATATTGTCACTATGTCATATTTTTACTCTAGTTATGTCATTTTCCAAATGTAAAGCAAAGTTTTTGTAATTGTTTTTAGATATCTATTATAACTCGTACCTGAATATGCCCTACAAAGGGCGAAAACGTTAGTATTAAGACTAAATAAGATGTAACACATCAGTGTTTTCTTTTATATGAAGAGTCCATTGCAAGAATGATGGATGTCATTTGGAACACATTTTGCAGGAGAAGCAATTGAAAGTTTGAAATGCTTAGCGCTCAAAGCTTAACTGTGATTTTCCGATCATTACTGGACAATGACTATCAGTGTTAATGCCATATAACTCTCTATGCACATTCAATATGTCTTAAGCTATGCATTGACAGTCTTGGTTAATTTTCGACAAGAAAGTGACATCCATCATTCTTGCAGTGGACTCTTCATATGTAATCGATTCTTAAGCCATAATATGGAATAAATAATTATATTTTGATATATGTTATTAACAAACTTTATTATTATTATCATTATTATTATTATTATTATTATTATTATTATTATTATTACTACTACTTATGGCTTTCAAGAAACCCGGAGGTTCATTGCCGTCTTCACATAAGCCATACACTTTCAAGTCTTTACAGAACTGGCAACTATGTGGTGTTTACCTCTGTACGGAACGAAGGAAATAGCAGTAACTTTTGAGGCCCTCTGGTTTTTCTTCGAGCGAACGTGCAATATATAAATTTACTTGAAATATGTTGTGAGACAGTCAGACACTGGAATCTGATGGGAACTGAAATGTCCTCGTGGTCTGGATCTCATTTCCAGTCGCGCAGAAGTTGACAGGCGCCCTGGCTGCAGACTAATCTGGCGGTGACTGCTGGACCAGTTGAGCGGGTGGAGGACAGGCCTGCCAACAACCGGACTTCTAGAAACTAGCAGATTGAATTTATTAATGCCATGTTTTTAAGATGTCTGTCGTCCTCTACCCCTTGTCCGCCATACCCCTGAATAGAATAACATTTCCTATTGAACTATGAATATACGTAGCTGCGTTCGATACTTAATTGTATCCTATACTCATTTTCTCGTTGCAGGAAATGGACGTTCGTAGAAACGCGTGAACATCCTAAATTGGGGACATTGCTAAAAAAATAGAGTTAAACAAGACTGTATTCGCGATGACGCAGTGTGACGAACGTGTGAATCGGTGAATACATTACTGCAATGAGAACGAATGTATGTATGTACAAGGGAGTCAGTAGACGAGCTAATGGAAGGCTTAATATGTGAATGTGAAAATAAGTGAGTAATGTAACCAGGGAATCAATGTGTGACGAAACAAATGAGTAATGTGAATGAATGAATGAATGATTAATGTGAATGTATGAAGAAATGAAAAGTGTATAATGTAACCAATGAGTGAATTAATTTATAATGATACGAGTGAATAAATAAATTTCTTTTATCAGTCTGTGAATGCACTTGTACGATTTAAGTGAATATATAAATTAAATTATCACTGAATAAATTAATAGATATATAAAGAAAAGAATGCAATTTTATTGGTGAGTGAATTAATGAAAAATGTTTATTGTAAAGAAACAAAATAATAAATAAATAAATTAATTAATTAATATCTCAAGAAGCGAATTAGTAAGTGAATTATTTAATTGGTGAGTGAGTGAAAGCTTGGAAAAGAGAATTAGAAGTTAAAATTTTAATTTGTGCGTGAATAAATGCGTGGGAAAGAGAATTAGTAAGTGAAAATGATAATTTGTGAGTGAATGAATGGTTGAATGAATTAATGAAATTAATGAGTGAATGAAGTAATTATTGCATAAAAGAGGGAATTTATAAGTGAATAATTTCATTTGTAAGTGAATGAATGAATTAATTGGTAGAATAAGTATTTGAATTAATGGATGCGTGAAGAAGCAAATTAGTGTGTGAATAATGTAGTGAATGAATGTGTGAAGAAACGAGTGTGTGTATAATTTAATTAGTAAGCGAATGAATTAAAGAAACGACTACGTGAATTAGTGAATGAAAACTTGAAGAAGAGAATTATAATGTGATTAATTTAATATTAATTAGTGACAAATGCATGTATGAATGAAATGACTACGGAATGGAATGGATGAAACGAATAAATGAACAAGTGAAACGAATAAGTGAACGAGTAACGAGTGAAACGAATAAGTGAACGAGTTACGAGTGAAACGAATAAGTGAACGAGTAACGAGTGAAACGAATAAGTGAACGAGTTACGAGTGAAACGAATAGGTGAACGAGTTACGAGTGAAACGAATAGGTGAACGAGTAACGAGTGAAACGAATAGGTGAACGAGTAACGAGTGAAACGAATAGGTGAACGAGTAACGAGTGAAACGAATAGGTGAACGAGTAACGAGTGAAACGAATAGGTGAACGAGTAACGAGTGAAACGAATAGGTGAACGAGTAACGAGTGAAACGAATAGGTGAACGAGTAACGAGTGAAACGAATAGGTGAACGAGTAACGAGTGAAACGAATAGGTGAACGAGTAACGAGTGAAACGAATAGGTGAACGAGTAACGAGTGAAACGAATAGGTGAACGAGTAACGAGTGAAACGAATAGGTGAACGAGTAACGAGTGAAACGAATAGGTGAACGAGTAACGAGTGAAACGAATAGGTGAACGAGTAACGAGTGAAACGAATAAGTGAACGAGTAACGAGTGAAACGAATAGGTGAACGAGTAACGAGTGAAACGAATAGGTGAACGAGTAACGAGTGAAACGAATAAGTGAACGACTAAAACGAATAAGTGAACGACTAAAACGAATAAGTGAACGAGTAGCGAGTGAAACGAATAAATGAACGAGTGAAACGAATAGGTGAACGAGTAACGAGTGAAATGAATAGGTGAACGAGTAACGAGTGAAGCGAATAGGTGAACGAGTAACGAGTGAAGCGAATAGGTGAACGAGTAACGAGTGAAACGAATAAGTGAACGAGTAACGAGTGAAACGAATAGGTGAACGAGTAACGAGTGAAACGAATAAGTGAACGAGTAACGAGTGAAGCGAATAGGTGAACGAGTAACGAGTGAAACGAATAAGTGAACGAGTAACGAGTGAAACGAATAGGTGAACGAGTAACGAGTGAAACGAATAAGTGAACGAGTAACGAGTGAAGCGAATAGGTGAACGAGTAACGAGTGAAACGAATAAGTGAACGAGTAACGAGTGAAACGAATAGGTGAACGAGTAACGAGTGAAACGAATAAGTGAACGACTAAAACGAATAAGTGAACGAGTAGCGAGTGAAACGAATAAATGAACGAGTGAAACGAATAGGTGAACGAGTAACGAGTGAAACGAATAAGTGAACGAGTAACGAGTGAAGCGAATAGGTGAACGAGTAACGAGTGAAACGAATAAGTGAACGAGTAACGAGTGAAGCGAATAGGTGAACGAGTAACGAGTGAAACGAATAAGTGAACGACTAAAACGAATAAGTGAACGAGTAACGAGTGAAGCGAATAGGTGAACGAGTAACGAGTGAAACGAATAAGTGAACGACTAAAACGAATAAGTGAACGACTAAAACGAATAAGTGAACGAGTAGCGAGTGAAACGAATAAATGAACGAGTGAAACGAATAGGTGAACGAGTAACGAGTGAAACGAATAAGTGAACGAGTAACGAGTGAAGCGAATAGGTGAACGAGTAACGAGTGAAACGAATAAGTGAACGAGTAACGAGTGAAACGAATAAGTGAACGAGTTACGAGTGAAACGAATAAGTGAACGAGTTACGAGTGAAACGAATAAGTGAACAACTGAAACGAATAAGTGAACGAGTAGCGAGTGAAACGAATAAGTGAACGAGTTACGAGTGAAACGAATAAGTGAACAACTGAAACGAATAAGTGAACGAGTTACGACTGAAACGAATAAGTGAACGAGTAGCGAGTGAAACGAATAAATGAACGAGTGAAACGAATAAGTGAACGAGTAACGAGTGAAGCGAATAGGCGAACGAGTAACGAGTGAAACGAATAAGTGAACGAGTAACGAGTGAAGCGAATAGGTGAACGAGTAACGAGTGAAACGAATAAGTGAACGAGTAACGAGTGAAACGAATAAGTGAACGAGTTACGAGTGAAACGAATAAGTGAACAACTGAAACGAATAAGTGAACGAGTTACGACTGAAACGAATAAGTGAACGACTGAAACGAATAAGTGAACGAGTAGCGAGTGAAACGAATAAGTGAACGAGTAGCGAGTGAAACGAATAAGTGAACGACTGAAACGAATAAGTGAACGAGTAGCGAGTGAAACGAATAAGTGAACGAATGAATTAAATAGTAAAACGAATGAATGATGTAAATGAATGTGGGAATTAATGAATGAACGAATCAGTGAGTGAGTTACTTAATGAATGAGACGAATGAGTGAAATAAACGAAATAGTGATAGTTTTGATAGTTTTTAAATTTATGACTACGAATGTAAGAAAGTGACATACAGTCTCCCTGAGTGTTAAACGCCGTTATGTCAGCAACCCGCACTAGAGGCGGCATGCGCTGCGAGGACATAATTCAATTAACAGGGCGTCTGCTGCAACTTGTGCACGTCGCGTCGCGTCGTAATATTTTGGACCCTCAACAGTTTTGCGGTGCAAATGCCAGAGCTTGAATTTCGTATCGATTCACGACGGAGGCTTACCGCAACAACAGCGTCGTATCGAACAGCCACAGGGTGCTCCCCAAGTCTAGTCCCTGCACTATAATACGGACACCGTACGTTACCGCTCTGTACACCGTGATTGAAAGATGATGGTTCGAAAAGAAATGTCTCTAGCGAGGATTGTAAAAACGGCACTACGACGCAGCACTGCAACCTTTAAAGATCTCTTGCGCTAACCCACACCGGCTGACTAGACTAAGGTTCGCTGCGTACCCAGGTTTCGAGCAGGAAATCCCACTTGTTCGTAGGTCAGTTTCCGCCGTGTTTCGCCAGCCGGCGTTCGGGGAATGCTATGGAATGATGACGGAATGCAGAAATGTTGACGGAATGATGTATATGCCTAATATGGGGAAACGGGACAACCCGAGAAAAACCCCAACTGCGACCTCGTCCGCCACAAGACGTATCAGTAGTATGCATTTTTGAAAGAAAAATCCCAGGCCTGACCGGGACTCGAACTCGGAACGCCAGGCTTAATACGTGATAGGAAGAAGATTATTATTATTATTATTATTATTATTATTATTATTAATATTATTATTACTACTACTAGCCGTACCCGTGCGCTCCCTGCACCTGTTAGAAATAAATATAAAGTAATTACATAATTAAAATAGGACGTTTTATCCAGGGAACATTCGTGTTTGATAGAAGGATAAATCGTTTAATATGTTACTTAATTTAAATTGTATTTAAATAATTACAATGCGATCATTTTGGTCCAGAAAGCACTCATTTGGTGCAATGACAATTCCTTTAACATGTTTCTTAATTGTTATTACATGCAACCATAGTTTAATGAACATTGACATCATTTAGATTTAATGTGTATACTTTATTTTACTTGCTATATGTTTCCATTGAATTATGGTAATAACTTCATTTTAACCCTTGTTGTTTTCTACGTATTCAGTAAATGGCGCTTGGCCCACTATGGTTCTGAACCCTTCAAATAACTTAAATTATGTTATATTATATAGTATTATATTATATTATATTATATTATATTATATTATATTATATTATATTATATTATATTATTATATCAGAAGTTACTGTAATAACAGTATAGTATTATGTCCAAAAACTACACTTTCCAATGGTGAAATAATAATTAATTATACAAATCGGTTAATTTAGCTTAATTTAGCTTAGAAACATTCTCTGTAGGCTATCTTTCATAGCTTTCGATTATTGTTATCCAATGCCCCTTATAGACCAAGTCATTTGTTTTTTATTTCGTTACACGGCCTTAGATGGCAGTTATTTCAATTTTAAAAATCATTTATCTCATTAAATATCAGTCCTATGAAACTTTTTCAAAGAATAAAACTTATCGCAAATTATTTTTAAAGAAACTTTCGTTATGTAACATTTTTCACAAAAATCAATAATACGCGAGATATTTCGATTTATTTAATTCAGGTCCCCTTATAACCCCCCTTTTAAATAATGTATATTGAATGCCATATAGCCTAAAATCTAAGTTACAACGATCTTAATTTATATTCCAATTTTCATCAAAATCCGTTCAGCCGTTATCGTGTGAAAAGGTAACAAACAGACAGACAGACAGACACATACAAACAAAAATTTCAAAAAAGCGATTTTCGGTTTGAGGATGGTTAATTATATATGTTAGGACCAATTATTTTTGGAAAATCGAAAATTACCAGAAAAATTTCGGCTACAGATTTATTATTAGTATAGATTATTATTATTATTATTATTATTATTATTATTATTATTATTATTATTATTATTATTATTATTATTATTATGCCACCACAGCGGTCTAGTGGCAAGAGCGCTGGATTTATAATACTGTGGACCTAGGTTCGATGCCGGCGTACCCCCGATTTATGATTTGTCTTAGGCAAGCCCTTCGTCCAGGTTACATTGGTTTTTACCGGGAGCTCCGGTTCTCCTGTGAGATCCCAACCTATCTCCACCATCATATTAACGCGGATGTAGCGTAGACCAGTATCCCATGGCGCACCCTGGACAACTTCGTCGGTGAATTGTTCTACATAGTTAATATTTGAGGAGAAAAATTCGCTCCGACGCCGGGGATCAAACCCGGGTCCTTGGTTCTACGTACTAAGCGCTCTGACCACTGAGCTACGCCGAATTCAATCCACAGCACCGAATCGAATGCTCCTCCTTCAATGTTTCCCTTTGTGGCCTGACTCCAAGTTAGGCATATATGTTGACGTATATGTCCAATGTCAACTGCCGTTAGCAGACCGAAAAGGGAAACATTGAAGGAGGAGAATTCGATCCGATGCTGTGGATTGAATTCGGCGTAACTCAGTGGTCAGAGCGCTTGGTACGTAGAACCAAGGACCCGGGTTTGATCCCCGGCGCCGGAGCGAATTTTTCTCCTCAAATATTAATTGTCAATATTACAGATATTATTCTGTATGACAAATTAGTAAATCTATATTATTGTTCTACATAGGCTAACTGGCGTCATATGAATGGATGACGAAAAGTCAAGTACACGCCATGAGCAAAAATTATTATTATTATTATTATTATTATTATTATTATTATTATTATTATTATTATTATTATTATTATTATGCCACCACAGCGGTCTAGTGGCAAGAGCGCTGGATTTATAATACTGTGGACCTAGGTTCGATGCCGGCGTACCCCCGATTTATGATTTGTCTTAGGCAAGCCCTTCGTCCAGGTTACATTGGTTTTTACCGGGAGCTCCGGTTCTCCTGTGAGATCCCAACCTATCTCCACCATCATATTAACGCGGATGTAGCGTAGACCAGTATCCCATGGCGCACCCTGGACAACTTCGTCGGTGAATTGTTCTACATAGTTAATATTTGAGGAGAAAAATTCGCTCCGACGCCGGGGATCAAACCCGGGTCCTTGGTTCTACGTACTAAGCGCTCTGACCACTGAGCTACGCCGAATTCAATCCACAGCACCGAATCGAATGCTCCTCCTTCAATGTTTCCCTTTGTGGCCTGACTCCAAGTTAGGCATATATGTTGACGTATATGTCCAATGTCAACTGCCGTTAGCAGACCGAAAAGGGAAACATTGAAGGAGGAGAATTCGATCCGATGCTGTGGATTGAATTCGGCGTAACTCAGTGGTCAGAGCGCTTGGTACGTAGAACCAAGGACCCGGGTTTGATCCCCGGCGCCGGAGCGAATTTTTCTCCTCAAATATTAATTGTCAATATTACAGATATTATTCTGTATGACAAATTAGTAAATCTATATTATTGTTCTACATAGGCTAACTGGCGTCATATGAATGGATGACGAAAAGTCAAGTACACGCCATGAGCAAAAATTATTATTATTATTATTATTATTATTATTATTATTATTATTATTATTATTATTATTATTAATGATGGTGGTAGTGGTAGTACTGGTAGTAGTGTGGTGGTATTACTGCTAGGGGAGACTGTTGTGCCTTGAACGAGTTTTCACATTTTATTTCTTTTTATTTTGGGAAATGAAATTTTTAAATGAAAAAGAAATACTTGAAATATTTATTGAAGATTCCTTTATTAACTTCCTACAGATATTTTCCTGTTTTACAGGTCTATTAGGGATGAAAAAATAAAATAAAGGTATATGTAAAGTGTTCCATGATATAACAGGTTCGTGTACCTTGGATCATACCCTATTGTACCTTGGAACATTCGAACACAGAGAATATAGGTGGAAATGTAGCTGTAAAAACTCACAATAATTAAAAAAATGTATTTGACGTCATTGTAGACTTCTCTGATTGATATTTTATTTCCTGGAGGAGTCATAACTGCTTCAACAGCTTTCTTCAAGCATCCGGATCAATTGGGGGCCTCTTAACTCCAGACTTACTTCGTGACATGACCTTAAACTTATAATAATAATAATAATAATAATAATAATAATAATAATAATAAACAAAAAAAACAATAGTGTCGTGTACCTTGGAACATGTTCCTTGGTACAAGATGTTTTGTGCTTCAAGGTACAAAAGGGTGCACGTTTAAACAAATATGGCTGCCTAAACTAGAGATGAGAATAAATCGTGGAAATTAACATATATATTTACTCACCAGATGATACGAAACATACGTACTTGATTGATAGTTTCAAATACAATTTGGTTTCGTGTTAGAAAACATGTGTAGCAATGGACGAAATATTTACTTCTGGTACCAAAAAAATTGTTTCGTCCACAGAACTCATACTTTGTAATAAATCAGAACGGAACTATGACCAGAACTACAGTGAGGATCACGAAAGGGTAGTTCCTAAAAGTCTAATTTAGCCGTCTCTTCAGTGTTGCCAACTAATACCAGTTATCACCAAAGAGGGAAAAATCACAATGCTACGTACTGAAATAATAATAATGATGATAATAATAATACAGTAATTAACAATAACTATATGTCTTATTTACCACATCTCATTTTTATATTGCGAGGTGTTTTCTACGTGATTCAATAATTTATGAAATAATATATTTTCCTTCTGGAATTCTCGCATATTATGTTGGTAACTAGGATTAGTATGAGCTAATATTAAAATTTATTTTGTCTGGCAACATGAAAGTCATAGCTTTAACTAAACAGTTTACGATTCACGAGAGCTAACCTAAAAGTGTAATTTGATCACGTGAAATGATTAGTACGAATTACGAAAACAGAACACTACTTTAAAATGTATAGCTTACTTAAAATATTTACAAACACTTTCTTTCTTGAAGAAGTCGCTACCATGCTATTTCCTCTCTTGGACATTTTAATAAAAATCTAAACAGGAAAGAATTTCATTAAAATGTCAAATAGCCCTATATTTACATGCATGTTTCATACGAAGTAGGTCTTTTAAGTTATTTCTTATTTAAGTACACATATCTGCATATAGAGTTGAATTGGAATCACAACGAAATAAAACTGAATTGTGTATTGATGTTAATATTAATGCCGGTATTACTAATTAAATATTAATCCACAAGCCTAGATACTTGCACTTTCATCAGTTTACTTTACTGCAAACCGAAGCTATTGATGCCAACATAACAGTTAGAAAATAACTTCCAGTTGTAGTTTTTTCAGTACCCGAAATTCGAAACGAAGTTGGTAAAAGAAAATTCAACCTGAGAGCTAGAAAATCACTATAATCTACTAGCATATGTAGTAATAGGGGAGAAATGATTAGGTTCCACTCTTATGGTATTAAATTAGCTGACCCGGACTATATCTAGCGGCTTTATCTACAATGGAACTATGACTAGAGCTATCTAGTGACTTTTTCTACAATCTACTTCAGTTTGAGTCGGCTAGGTAGCAGCCAAAATCAGAAACAAAAAAAAATGATTCAAGGTACTCTGTGCTCAAGGAACGATCTCCCCTACTAGTAGTGTAGTGTGGTATACGAATTATGTAATTCCTTGATCTTCTTCTGTGTGTGTTGAGATTACTCGTACGTTTCCGAAGCGCCTGAAAGGAAATTCTTTTTTATAAATGGTTTAACACTGCAAGAAACGTAAGATCAAAGATAGGAGAAAGCTGCATTCATTGTAACTATAGTACCAGAAAGGACCAATAAAGAACTCAGGGTGTGACGGTTCCCACAGAGGAAAAGCTTGTGCGAAATCCCTTTCCGAGAACCACTCGCCTCGCCTCGCCAGACTTTTAAAATTATGTGGTAAACGAAACTGCTACCGCAGTAGCGATGTATTGGTTTTTACTTTCCGACTTGGAGTTTTGAAGCTGTAATTAAATACGGAGATAAAAACAAGCCCACAGCGGGAGCCTTGGGGGCTGCGTGCTATTGTGGGAGCAACATGCAAACTTGTAAGAAGAGCACAGGAATGCCTTACACCACCCAGCAACAAGAAAGGGTAATTCGCAGACAATCCCGGCGTAGCTCAGTCGGCTAATGATGCGATCTCGAAGCGAAAGCACTGATTTATATGCTCTTTTTCATTGTGCGTGATAAACAGAGTTAAGAAGTTTGGGTATTTTCAATTGTTTAACGTGTTATGTGCTTGACATTGGAGAAATGTGGTCACTTACTTACTTACTTACTTAGGGGAGAGTCGGGTAGTATCGGACATCGGGTAATATCGGAGAGTGAGTTTCTTTCATCTACCACACGATGATAGCACCTGATTGACATGGTTACGTTTCTGTGATGTCCCATAGAAAAACGTAACCATGTCATTCAGGTACTACCATATGGTGGTAGATGAAAGAAGCGCACTGTCCGATATTACCCGATGTCCGATACTACCCGACTCTCCCCTACTTACTGGCTTTTAAGGAACCTGGAGGTTCATTGCCGCCCTCACATCAGTCCGCCATAGGTCCCTATCCTGAGCAAGATTAAGTTAATCCAGTCTCTATTATCGTATCCCACCTCCCTCAAATCCATTTTAATATTATCTTCCCATCTACGTCTCGGCCTTCCTAAAGTTCTTTTTCCCTCCGGCCTCCCAACTAACACTCTATATACATTTCTGGATTTGCCCATACGTGCTACATGCCCTGCCCATCTCAAACGTCTGGATTTAATGTTCCTAATTATGTCAGGTGAAGAATACAATGCGTGCAGTTCTGTGTTGTGTAACTTTCTCCATTCTCCTGTAACTTCATCCCTCTTAGCCCCAAATATTGTCCTAAGCACCTTATTCTCAAACACCCTTAACCTATGTACCTCTCTCAGAGTGAGAGTCCAAGTTTCACAACCATACAGAACAGCCGGTAATATAACTGTTTTATAAATTCTAACTTTTAGATTTTTTGACAGCAGACTGGATGATAAAAGCTTCTCAACCGAATAATAACAGGCATTTCCCATATTTACTCTATGTTTAATTTCCTCCCGAGTATCGTTTATATTTGTTACTGTTGCTCCAACATATTTGAACTTCTCCATCTCTTCAAAAGTTAAATTTCCAATTTTTATATTTCCATTTCGTACAATATTCCCGTCACGAGACATAATCATATACTTTGTCTTTTCGGAATTTACTTCCAAACCTATCTCTTTACTTGCTTCCAGTAAAATTCCCGTGTTTTCCCTAATCGTTTGTGGATTTTCTCCTAACATATTCACGTCATCCGCATAGACAAGCAGCTGATATAACCCGTTCAATTCCAAACTCTCTCTGTTATCCTGGACTTTCCTAATGGCATATTCTAGAGCAAAGTTAAAAAGTAAAGGTGATAGTGCATCTCTTTGCTTTAGCCCACAGTGAATTGGAAACGCATCTGACAGAAACTGACCTATACGGACTCTGGTGTACGTTTCACTGAGACACATTTTAATTAATCGAACTAGTTTCTTGCAAATACCAAATTCAATAAGAATATCATATAAAACTTTTCTCTTAACCGAGTCATATGCCTTTTTGAAATCTATGAATAACTGATGCACTGTACCCTTATACTCCCACTTTCTGTTAATGCGATGATGTCATACAAGTGCCCTATGTCACGCAAAATTAAAGAGTCGCTCTGTTCTGCTCATACAGTAAATGTAAAAGCTGAACGATATATTCTACTTGATTTTAATTTAATTAAAATAATATACGTACATAAATCGGGGTGATTAATAAACACGGGGAGTATAAAATCAGAAGGATAAGGGTGTCATTCTTGATCCCACAATCCGTTTCGAGATGCATGAGCAACAGCCACAAGAGGTGTGTCGTGAAAAACAAGTCATATATGAGCCTTGTTGTCAGCATCTCGGAGCACAATACCACATCACACATTGGACAGTTTTTGGGCTCATGTTCGGTGCCCGTGGCACGATCCCACGAGAAACGTTAAATGAACTTAAACAATTTAAAATTTCTGATGCAACGATTGATGCTAAAATCATCCTTAGCTATGATTAGGAATCATTTGTACCCAAGAAACTTTTATTGTAAATAATATCCTAAGTTTTCGTATCATTTACCTTAATGTCTTTTTTTTTTTTCTTCCAAATTGTCACACAATTGTTTTTAATGATTATTCTTTATGAATTGATTAGTAGGCCGATCTATCGAACCCTTATTTAGGGCTGCTTTTGTTAATTTATTATTATGATTCAGCATAGTTTTAACTACGATATTAACAAATACCTTACTATAATAATACCGGACAGCTGTATACTAGCAGCATTGACGTGAGTGCGAAATATCGCGGACCTGACATCTAGCGGAGCGAAATGGAATTACGTCCACAAATACAAATATTAACATAGCGAGATTCGGACTATTGTTTAAAACGAGAGTTCTAATGTGGAATAATATAATATGAAACTCTTAAGAAATGTTGGATAGTATTTAATGTAAAATTATTATCTTATATCAAAGCCTCATATTATGAGAATATTGCATACTTCATTTTCTTTCCGTAATTAATTGTTACATATTTTTTCTTTGCTTTAGTTAGAAAAATCAGTTCTGGCATTAGGAATGACTTTATAATAACGCTTTATATACCCATTGCTGACAACTGCAAAAATAAAAATGGTAGTATCATATTCTGATGCTTGTAATAATTAGTAGAGACATGTAGACAACAATAAAACTTAATTTGCTAAAACCTTAAAATTTCCAATATATCTTAACTTCTATTCATTTATTAGGCCTAAATAAAAAAGCTAATTTTTATTGTTCTATCAACACAAAGACTAAGACATTAGGCCTAATAACGAAGTTTGTTGACTAACATTTTATGAACTGGCGGAAATCGAAAGTACGATTTTGAGCAATTTGTAATGCTGTAATTGTCACAATTATAAACAGCACACATACACCCTGACATTTTAACACAGCACTAATTAATAAAACTATTAACTAGACCAGCAACAATATACATTGCAGTTGATTACAGCTTGTTTCGCGAGTATCTCCACACCGGCAGGTAGGTAGCAGTACCAGCGTTGTAGGCACGCAAAACTGCTAGCTGTCCGGTATTATTATAGTAAGGTATTTGATATTAATTTCCAAATTAATACAATTCTCTATATTGTTATTGTTAAACCCTTAAATTGGCAAAACTTCATTTCTCACACTAGTTTATTAAACCGTGTCGGACTGTAAAGAAAACAACTATCGCACTGTCCATATTTTATATGTTGTAGAATATTATAGTATTGTGAAATTTTGGTTAAATTTAATTTGTGCGAGATCGTGCGTATTTGCTTGTTTTCCGCACAGAATTAATACGCGGTAAGTGTGAAATACCACATTCAGTATTCCCAACGTAACACACATAACAATTTCCCTCTTCTTACCGCTTAAGCGCGACATTCAATTTACTGCTTTAGGCTTTTAACATATTATTTTTAGAGACGTTTAACATAGTAATAATTATAAATTGGAAACTTACCACTGCAATTTCACCTAAATTGCAATGTTAATCATTGTTTTTAAATATTTGCAAACATTAAGTAAAGTCTACTACTCCACGAAACTTATTGCATTCCTGATACAAGTAACATTAAGGAAGCCGTGAAAAAATCAACAAGATTCCAGATGCCGATGTTATTACTGCAATATGTTATATAAATAATATTGTTAAAATATTAAAATGAAAAATAAATCATTACATAACCTTACCGTTTGTTTTAAGTTCGAATTTATAGACTGGGTGGAAAAAAAAGACAGACGTATATCACGGCCTGCTGGAGTATAGTAAACACAGAAAACATTTGATAGCAACAATGTTGAAGAAAGATATTTCGTTTTCTGCAGTTGTCGTCATTAAACAGAAACCAAGATGGAGATTTCATTGCAACTAATTAGAAATTCGTCTTTCAGGTATGTAATAAACGATCTTCGCACAAAATAATGTACGATACGCGAGCGGTATGTTTGTTTTCATGTTCTCGGAAATTAAAAGAGCTCAACTACGTTTCGCTTTTTCAATCTTTTCCTCGAACATGAAAACGTCAACATACCGCTCTTGTAACGTATATTACTATTTCCTACCAATTTTTTTTTTTCCATTCTATTAAAATTACTTCATAATAGCCTATTAAGCTGTTGTATCCTATAGGATACTTTGTGAATTTAAGGGTTAGATAATATTTACCGGAACGGATCCGTGCGACGCGTTCGGATTTTTATTATTTGCATTATTTTAAACGGATCATCGCACAATTGCTCGTATCGCCTCTGTCCGCATGACCGGATTCCGTCCAGAAATCTGCCCAGAGAATTCTAAACGAGTTTTCCCGCACTGTCCAAGATCGAAATACAGAATGTCATGGCAAATATATCCATTGCAGGGCCTCCAATATTGAATTGAAGGTATAATGAAAGCGATGTCGCGAAACTTATTTTATTCAGTCCAACAGTATGAAGAGCTTTATAATTTGTAAAATTAGAATTATAGCAATGTAATATGGAAAAAAGAACACATGGGATGAGATTGGAAAAATATTAAATTAACCAGTCATATCCTTCATAGTTTAAGTTACATAGCTATTCATTTTATTCCCAGGTTCAGTTCAGAACACTACAATGAGATAACGTGTTTGTTGAAAATACCTCATAATATCCTATCTGATTAATTTTTTGGGGAGACTTTATATAGTCCAATATTATAAAACACAACTAATACTAATGAATAAACCTAACATTTAGCAACTAATATTACTTGTTAAATATATTTTGGCAATTAAAATAAAATTAATTAAACTAAACAGTTTTTATTGATTTCCCGAAAGTTTTGTTCTTGTCACTTGTGGGGTTTTAAAAATAAACGATTGTAGTGATAAAGTCCTTTTTATAGTACAACCGTTTAAGAAGTAAACATCATGATTTAAACATAATAACTCATTAAATGAAATAATTTTCCAAATTTTATGTGGTTAATGACTAATCATCAATGAGTTGGGAAGCATGGCTGAATAGACTTTTGGTATGTCAGAACTTATTTTTTCAAATCTTCGCTTCCACTGGCATTACTATCTTTGTTGGTCGTAGGCCATGTGTACAGTTCTATGTAGAAACCTTGCAATTCATCCGGTATGAATTGAAAAATCTTCTTAAGGTCTTCATTTTTTAACATTACTTGGTAGTTTAGAGTTATATGCTAGGTTTGTTGGCAATTCAAACGGTAAATTTTCATCACAAACTGAACAAAGAAAGACTACAAATAAAAGTTCTTGGAGGTTTTCTACGTAATTTTACATTCATTACGTTAATGACGCGTATTTTACCGTAATGTAAATAATCTTTTTTACGCGTAAAGACCCTACCCTGATGCCAGTAGAGTGCAGATGTCACAATCTTGATTTTTTCCGAGTTAAATAATGCAGCCAACAACATATTTATGAAAAATATCTAATTTTTTTTCAAAATGTCGGTTGGTCTGTTGTTGCGTATCTCCATCCAACTGAACTTCCCGGCCGCCTAAAGTAGGCTTTTTCGAGTTGAGACTTATGAAGAATTATGACAACAATGAGAAGATGGCATCTCTAATGACAAGACTGCACGACCTGAGAGCAGAATTTACTCTGAAACTGAGAAACCTACATGTTTCGGTGTTTGAAATCCTCCTCAAATAGCTATGAGATACCAGCTATGGGCGTGACAAGAAGCACTTGTCCCCGTTCATCTTAACAGAATGTTGCTTAAACAACCCCTACTGAAACAGATCAAGTTCCGGGTCTATAAATCCTTCCTTACCGCTGACTAACGGCCTCGCTGCACCTAAGTCACTCAGCCGATAGTTTATTACCGATTCTCTGTAGATACTGTGAAATTTGTAGTACGGAATTGCCGTTCCCTTTACCATTCTCATTTCGTCATCGCTCAATTTTGTTTTATCAAGTCATACTAAATCAGAGATGTACAAGAAACAGCGCGCGAACGATGTTCGATTCCTTAGCGTGCTAGCTAGCTGCAGTGTATATTGCTGCAAGTAGCAGCCTAGTTCATATAACCCAGATTGTTCGGCGTTATAGGTTTAGACGGTAACATCTTTTGTCAGATTTACTATGCTGTCATCTAGTTGTTACATAAGGAGTCACGTCATAATTCCCATTTGAATTGCATTAGCGACTGTACTGCCATCTCGTGTTCGTTTACGGCGGACGGGTGGCGATCCTGGCGGTTGTTCTCTTCAAAGTGCAACCTATTTTAACATAGGAATGAGCAGTCTATATGTGATCTGGGGTAGCAATGACTAGAAGACAGGGTGAACAAAATGAACTTTAAATAAAATAGAGTTACAATAATTTTTTTACACTTTTCTTTATCTTTTTAATAAATTCAATAAAATTATTTCACAACAGAAGATGTCATGTGAGATTTTGAATAACATAACAAAAGTTACTTGTAACTTTTGGTACCAAATAAATAATTTAGAAATAACTGCGTCCACGTATAGAACTTTTCAAACTGCTGCAGTACAACAGCGATATTGTTATGCGAAAATAAACCTTTTAAGATGTAAGTTCGCTAGAATCGCTTCTTCGATTTCCGTCTCACATTAGCATTACGTATCGTAAAATGCTATTTGAAGAAGCAAATCTAAGCAGAGCGCTTACCATCATCGAACAGTTTGGCCTTTATTTTTAGCTTTGTTAGGCTCATTAATTATACACACGCGCGCACGCACGCACGCACACACGCACACGAAGAGTTCGCGGGAAAAACGATGAATGTCATAGTTTTGTTAAGGTTGATGTCATTATCTAATTCAATGGATCACTACGAAATTTAATGTTGTTCTTATGAAAAATGGTAAAAAGGAGAATTATCACCACGAATAAAGTAATCCTTTCCTTTATTTTCTATGGAAACAGCACTACATCTTGCAGTTATAGACTCAATTAGATCATTATCTAATCCTTAACAGAAATGTGACATTCATCGTTTTTCCCGCGAACTCTTTATATATATGAGGCGTTCCGTAAGAGAAGGGCGAACCCGCCAAATGTACCTGTAGAGATAATCGATGTTCAAAGTATTTTACCTGTAAACGAGATAAGGGGGAAGCCGCCAAGGACACGTGTGTAAATAATGATAATTACATGTACACTGAAGAACGAATACCTTTATTGAAAATTGCAATTAAATGTCCAATTTAATATTGCTACTTAATAGTGATCATAGAAGACATTATGAATTCATCAATATTATGGGAATAATTTGAAAAGAGTGTAGGCCTATTAGAAAAAGCAAAGGGAATAGAATGAACTCAATAGTGGTACACATTAATAATAATAATAATAATAATAATAATAATAATAATAATAATAATAATAATAATAATAATAATAATAATAGAGGAAAGTGCCCAAAACCGGACCCCATTTTGTTTTTGATTTTTAAAAAATATAAAACAGTAAAAAATTATGTTTTAAAAGCAAGTAATATTTACTTTATAATGTTATGCACTATTTACATTTTACTTTTAGAAAATATAATTAAAAATTGGTATGAAAAAAAATTATTTTCAATAACTTTACACTTTGGCGATTTGAAAAATAGTTGCCGAAATCGGACCCCTTGTAAAAAATAATCAAAATAACACTAAACAAATTCGGAAAAAGGTATTAAATGAAAGAAAACATAATCTAGTTTCAAAGTATAAGTATAATATTACAATTACAGGTTTTAGTTTTTAAAAAGAGATATAGGATGTATTCAAAACGATACACAAAACGTACAACAGAATTAAATCGTTTAGCGACAAAAATCGCAGATGTTCATGTCCTTTTTAGTCCCAGCGCATAACGCAAATGACCCAAAGATCTTCTTTAGAATCCTCCGAAAATTTCTTGTTACAAAACACACATACCAAGCATCATCTTTGGATGGGAAAACTTTCGAGAAGAGATCCAATTCAGATATTCCAGAGGGCACGTTGGTTTCATCTTCAATGCTTGATTCTCACATTTTTCACAAAATTTAGACGATTTTTCACGAGCCCTTTCCATTTTCTTGAAGGCAGTGCTTCTGAACCACGTCCCTGGCCGCGATTGCTTTTGCGTCCTTGAGCACGATTCCGTGCTTGTTGTTCAGCTTCCATTGGTTGTTTAGCTTTCTTAGCTTCCACCAATTGGGCTTGATAAGACGTAGATGTGATGATCGTAGAACTGCAGGTCTTGTCTTATTCGAGAACCTCTTTTTTTATTTTTAGCAATGGAAGTGATGTCAAACGGGCTTGTCTTAGAAGATGTGGAACCCTGAGGATCCTCAAGTGTAGCTGATGACAGAGGAACACACTGACCTGCCGATGATGTTGATGGTTGATTTGGGTCAAATTCTACAGTAACTTGTGGTTCGTTCACATCACATTCTTCTCCGTTCTCTGGAAAGCTCTGATTTTCTGCTGTTCGTTTCTTTAACACAGATTCATAGAAAGAGAGATCTCGTTTTTTGTTTGCCTCTTCAATGTATTCGGCATCTGAAAACAGCTTCTTGTTCAAAGGTTGCTTTAAATCCCTTGATTGCTATTTGAGCTGTTTGGCATCTAACATAGGCTTTGCCAAACGGATCCATTGCATCAAAAGCACTGACAGCACGTTCATTGCGCCTTAACCACCGCCTGATTTCCTTGTTGTAGTGAACTTTGAGGGGAGCCATGAAAGTTTTGTCCAAAGATTGTAGTTTGTGTGAAGAGTGAGGTGGCAGCGACACAATTGTAACATGATTTGTTTTTGCCAAGTTGATCAGATCAATATTCTGTGTGTGGCTAAAGTGGCCATCCAAGAGCAACAGCACAGGTTTTTCCTTTGTAGGATTGGCAAACTCGGTGAAGTGTCGAAACCACTGAGTGAAGGAGTTCATTTGGATCCACCCTGTAAAGATCCTGTAAAGATTGTTCCTTCCTTCCCCATTATTCTCTTGAAATTTGGAACAGAATTCCAATAGAATAAGAGTGTGTACAAATACAGGTAGACTTTAAACATGAAAATATAAGGGGTCCAGTTTAGGCAGCTGAAGGGGTCCGGTTTACGCGACTATAGCCAACATTTTGTTAACTCAATAGATTTTTAACCAAACATCTAAATTAAACGGTTTAATGACAAGAAGTAACCTTAAACCTTACCATTTAAGGATATATATATATATATATATATATATATATATATATATATATATATATATAGATCGAATGGCTTAACTGCCAATATCTAGGAGAAAAAACAAAAAGTGTACCACAGTGTAACAACTTTTTCCACTGTCAAAACACGTAATTGCGGACTGATAAGCAACAAGTGAAGCGGGCGACGTGTGTACTCCGCTACAGAGTGGTAGAAGCCTAAACTACTATTTACACTTAGTACTGCTAGAGTTCAAGAGAATGCAGAGCCAGGAGACCGGGGGTCCACTTTAGGGGGAGGAGTCCGGTTTAGGGCACTTTCCTCTAATAATACTTACTTATTTATTTTAAGGAACCCGGAGGTCCATTGCCGCCCTCACATAAGCCCGCCATCGGTCCCTATCCTGAGCTATATTGATCCATTCTCTATCATCATATCCCACCTCCCTCAAGCCCATTTTAATATTATATTCCCATCTACGTCTCGGCCTCCCTAAAGGTCTTTTTTCATCCGGCCTCCCAACTAACACTCTATATGCATTTCTGTATTCGCCCATACGTGCTACATGCCCTGCCCATCTCAAACGTCTGGATTTAATGTTCCTAATTATGTCAGGTGAAGAATAGAATGCGTGCAGTTCTGTGTTGTGCAACTTTCTCCATTCTCCTGTAACTTCATCCCTCTTAGCCTCAAATATTTTCCTAAGCACCTTATTCTCAAACACCCTTAACCTATGTTCCTCTCTCAAAGTGAGAGTCCAAGTTTCACAACCATAAAGAACAGCCGGCAATATAACTGTTTTATGAATTCTAACTTTCAGATTTTTGGACAGCAGACTGGATGATAAAAGCTTCTCAACCGAATAATAACAGGCATTTCCCATATTTATTCTGTGTTTAAATTCCTCCCGGGTATAATTTATATTTGTTACTGTTGCTCCAAGATATTTGAACTTCTTCACCTCTTCAAAAGATAAATTTCCAATTTTTATATTTCCATTTCGTACAATATTCTCATCACGAGTCATAATCATATACTTTGTCTTTTCGGGATTTACTTCCAAACTCATCTCTTTACTTGCTTCCAGTAAAATTCTCTTTTATTCCCTAATCGTTTGTGGATTTTCTCCTAATAATAATAATAATAATAATAATAATAATAATAATAATAATAATAATAATAATAATAAATAAAAACAATCGCACTGATATGTAAGATTTACAAAGTGACTGAAATTATTAATAAACAAAAATAAGTAGATGCCTGTGATGTTATTACCCTTACTATCAAAAGTGGTCTCACTTGTTCTGGGAACAGAGGTGCTGATAATCCATTACATCATCTTCATGAAGATGTTCCTCTGAGTCGTTCACTGCTAGTTGCCCGTTTTGTTTGCTGATCACGTCATCCAGAAACGTTCTGTGGCACATAGATAAGGAGAGCTTTTAGATCCTTTACACTTTATCAGAAGTGAGTTTTATTGGCGTGACATAGTACCTCTTTGGCAAAACCAACTGAGAGAGGTCGGCCTGTTCTTAATGCGACATCTGTTCATATCAACACTGGTTAAGAGCTTAGAAATATAGGCATTCTGGAAGTCATAATCAACCAACTCCCAAGAAATTACGAAATACAGGTTGTATTTTCTCGATACCTAACGCGTTGAAGCACCCACAAGTACATGGCTGGCCTGTACCGTGAGCTTGCACATGTCGAGATGTTTTCGTACTAATGTACGATTCACCTTTGTTCCTTTTAATCTTTGCTTGTACGTTTATCCATTTTTCAACATGCCTCTGACGTTTCCTACAATAATCAGATATGCCTGGTTGATTATCGCTGTCACTATTACTCATACTAAGCTATTACAATCTCCATAAATACACGTAAATCCTCACTACGGTTGTACTCGTCTGTGTGGTTAGAACAACACTGAGACAATGAATGGCGCGCGCCTTCAGGCGGAGTGGCGTATTCGTCCTTATCGTACGGAGTAATATTATGAACCTGTCGCAGACTACACAGTTTCTCCAACTTAACAATGATAATTTCGATGTAGTAAGGGAGAGCCCGCCAGGCTTATGTTGTAGATGTGTCTTAAATATTCGGAGGAGTAAAAAACACAAAATTCGATCCTTGGTGGGCTCGCCTCATATAAACTTTCTTTTATAGAAAATATTTCGACATTGATCTACAATTCGTAACATTAAACTAATAGGAATGATACATGAGAGCAACTACACATTTTAACTACCAAATTTTATTCCTGATAATATACAAAGTAATATAAACATCAGTCAACGACAATAGACTCGACATGTAATATAGCTTATATGGAATACAAATAGTTTTATATTATGTAAATAAAATTGTAAACGAGTTTTCACTCCCACACAAATTAACAACTCATAAAACAGCTCTGCATGAGTAATCATAAATACACAACAAAGAGATACTTATCTCATATTAAGTGAAAATTCTTAATATTTAAAATTTTTTTAATTTTTAACTTTTTAATCTCTTTATTTTTACGATGTACCGAAGTACATATGATATTTCCGTGCAGGAATTCTGCGTTATCATATGATGAAGGATCGGTGGAGCTGAGAACAGTTCTTGGAATCCGGTGTGGCTTAGTGGATAGAGCGTCAGCACTTAGAGCTGAAAACTCTGGTTCGAATCCCGGTGCCGGAGAGAATTTTTCTCCGCTCCACCGATCCTTCATCTTATGACAACGCAGAATCTCTGTACGGAAATATTATACGTACTTCGGTACTTCGAAATAATATGATATGCGTATATAATCACTTAGGGCCGTATTCATAGACATTTCGCAGCACGCGCTACGAGCGTACTAAGCTAGCCCCGGCTATCCACTGGTTACTAGTACAGAATTCAAATCATAGCCTATCGCTAACACTGGTTTATGAATACGAAAAACGTTGATCATCCACCGGAAGCCCGCGCTAGAAATGTCTATGAATACGGCCCTTATTGATTTAAGACTGCGCTTATTCCGTCGGATCCCGGTCACTTAATCACTCGTAATGAGTGCACCTCTGCACATAGTGTGTTGGACATTGTGCCACTGTCACACATCTGTGACACAGTGCATGAAGGTTGGCCACTGAAGGGAAACTAAGAGGTGGAGCTTAAACTAAGAGGATTCAATCCGGCACCGGAATTGGAATCCGGTGTGGCTTAGTGGATAGAGCGTGAGCCCGTAGAGCTGAAAACCCGGGTTCGAATCCCGGTGCCGGAGAGAATTTTTCTCCACTCCACCCATCCTTCTTAATCTCAACTTAATTTTATAATTTACTTCTTTATTATTAATTAAGATACATTTTACTTATTACAGATATCTTGAACTGAGGTTAATTAATATATTGGAAATTAGTACGTATCTAAAGATGTCGAAATGACGACGAAAACGTTAATACAAATCATAAAATACGTAATATAAAAGGATTATTCCTTGAATATTGAATGATAAGTCATTTGACGGAAGTACAATAAAATATTCATTGATATTACCTAGAGACTATCTGAAACACTCTCAAAAATGAATTGTAAAAAAAAAAAAATCGTCTTTAAGTGCTCAATATGTTTCGTCCGTCTCCATAGCAATGTTCCTTTCTTTTTCTTGCTCTTCCTAGTGATATGCTACGTAGTTTTTGGCGTTGTAGTCCCACGCAGCTTTAGTATATCTGTAATCCGACATCCTCCGTGTATGATCCCCCAAGTTACTGTTATATGTTTGTATAAATAAGTTCACTGATTCTGCAGATATTAAATACAGCTACTTCCTCTCCACGAGCCTATATCCTGCAATCAATATAAGAAGGCTGCTTCCTGTCGTTTCGAAGCTTTTCATTTAGTTTCTTCTGGGTCTTACGTAATGCCATGTAACATAGGAATAACGGCGATGGCTTTGTATCAGTTTTTTTTTAATGAGCGTAGAAGCGGTTATGGACTATTTGGAAGAAATCTGTACAGTGCTCGAACCAGGAGAATGCGTGGGACATTGGAGTGGTTTGAAGGCGGTTTCTAGATTTCTGATTGACTGGCGATAAGATGATCCTTTCAACTATATCAGACTTAAAAACATTGTCCTCTTATTTTTCAATATAATACTGCCAGTGTTGCCAAGTTGATGATTTTGTCACCAGATCTGGTGTTTTTGTGAAGTCATTTTGATTCCAAAAAATTGAATTTAGCGACATGTCGAAATTCTGGTGCTTTTAAAGTAAGTCTACACTCCGATTCTGGAATCTGTAGAGTAAGTCGACGCATTTGGGTGGAGCCTACGACAAGCGAATGGGCGGAGCCTATCAGTGCTGGAGTGTATTGTCGGCTGCATCGGTTCACGGCCGCTAAGGGGTAAGATGCTTGTGGCAGAAGGTGATGGGTAGGAGTGGCATTTTAGACACTCATCTTCAAGAAGTGCTTTTCCCCAGAGAGTTCATTGGACTGGCCCCCTTCACTCGCCACTACCTCAAAGGACATGTTTCGTCTCTATACTCTAATGATTCCAGAAATGGAATAGGTCTATAATGATAAATCTGGAGTTTTGGGCGCACGAAATTAATATTTGATTTATTCGGATTTTTCCTTTAATTAACCACAAATATTAATTGATTGGGTAAACGTTGGCGTCACTTAGCATTTCAAAATAATATGTAACATCCCGACGTAGGGATTCATCGCCATATTATCATTCAATCAACTCAAATAGGGTAATTCCGGGAGAGATAGCCATGCGGGTGAGACGGCCAACCGCTCTCATTTTGATTCTAATCCTCTGTTTCGAATGAAAAGCGGTTTGCCGCCAGATGTTAATTAAACGAAGTGATTGTTGCACCTGCGAAAACTTAAGGTTATTTCCGCGTTTTGTAGCCGTTCGTGAGTTGTGAGCAAGCAATAATTTTACACCTTCTGAAATAACAATAGAAAAATACTACATTTTGTGAGGACATTTTTCTGGAAACATTATTAAAGAAGTAAGGCATCTTTAAACATTCTACCCCAACTATATTTGTTTTCTTCACTGCTGCCAGTTTTTATTACGCGGTATGGCCATCTCTCCCGTAAAAAAGGAGAGATGGCCAGCATTTTTCCGGGATAGATGGCCTACAATTGAGGAGTATTATTATGTTAAAAGTATCGTTATTTCTAGATTCCGATAAAATATAAAGCAAAGCCCGGCAGCAAACGTGTCTTTGGAATGAAGATGACTTAAACCGTGCTTTTGAAGCCGTTTAATATGGCACTTCTGTACGTCAAGCCTTCATTACATTTCATATTCCAAGAAATACCCTGGAAAGAAGAGTTAAAACAGGCAATTCTACAAAGGGTGCAATGGGACCAAGTGACACATAGGCAATGGCAATGGATGTAGGTTTGTTCGCCATACTAAATATGCAGGAACTTGGTTTTTCCCTTAAAGGACCGATGTCTGTAGTCTCGCTTACATTTTTGCTGAAGAACTCGGCAATATTCTCTGACTGACTGACAAGCAAGCACTCTCATGGGGGTAGATAAAAGTTATTTTTTTTTCTTTCACCATGCTATAATGTCAAAAGAAGCGCTTATACAAATTTTGGCCACTCGACCGCAATTACGAGGGCCGTAAAAAAGTTCGCCAGGGGTCGTTAACAGAATGAAAACACAATTTAATTGAAAAAAATTATTGAAACAGACACAGCAATTGTTGAGATATTTTTTTCAACACATACCTCACCGGAATGAGACATTTTTCACATCATGGGATCGGCAGAGAGGTGCAGGCGGCTGTCAAACGCTGGTTTCGATCCTAGGAAGCTGACTTCTACGACACAAGAATACAAAAATTGATCCCAGTGGGAGATACGTTGACAATTAGCGCAACAATTACTGTACATATCTGTTTCAATAAATCTGTCCATGTAATTGTGCTTTTTTCTGTAAACTGCCCCAGGGAAAATCACTTTCTGGACGGCCTCGTAATTGCGGTCGAGTGGCCAAATTTGCATAAGCACTTCTTTTGACATTATTAATATGGCGGAAGAAGAAAAATAACTTTTTTTATCTGTTCCCATCAGAATGTTGCTTGTGAGACTACACTTCCTATCCCGGAAACCAACAGGAAAATATATTGTTATTTTGACCTTTTAGGATTTTGGTTCATTAACATGTTCGTAAGGTCCCGCGCCGTGGCGTCGTGGTCTAAGACATCCTGCCTAGGACTCGCGTTACGGAATTCGCCATGGTTCGAGTCCTCATGGGGGAAGAAATTTTCTCATGAAATTTCAGCCAGTGTATGGAACCGGTGCCCACCCAGCATCGTGATGCACTTGGGTAGCTACGATAGGTAGCGAAATCCGGTTACGAAAGCTTGCTGTAACGGCTGGGGGGATCATCGTGCTAATCCATTTTTGTTGGATGATCGTCCACCTCTGTTTCGACATGTGAACGTGAGGCCAGCAGCCGGCTGGTCGATCATGGTCCTTCATGGGCTGTCGTGCCTCGGAATATTATTATGTGTTAATAAGCGTTTCAATTCATTTCTGGTGTTGTTTTCAGGAAAATTCACTAAAAGAGGAGAAAACAAACAATCAAGTTGTTGAAAAATTCCAAACAATCATAAGTATGCACTTGGACACTGTATTTATGTGTACAGTGCATAAAACCCCATTGTTTTACAAAAAAACATGTTATGGATTTACTTAAAAATAATAGTGGCCATCTATCCCTACATCCTATGGCCATCTCACCCACATATGTTGGGTGAGATGGCCAGTGGCCTATTATATTTCAAACGTGCTTTTTTATTACATCAGTGGATTCTATGCGCCCTGAGATACTGTAGTAGTGAAATATAACCTTGAAGGAATGTATTTGATTTCTTTCGTATTTTTTACCAATCGGTTATCCTGTTCTAAGTGATTTAGAAAACTATGGTCATCTAACCCAGAATTACCCTAATAGGAGTTACAAGGTTATGAGCATGAGGAAACAGAAAATAAAACGAATCGGTACAGAAGTCACTACATCTATGTTCTGTTTCGTTAGCAGTTCGTTTTGTTAATCAGTTACCGGAACGTTTTCCTATGCAACGGCCTTTTTATGCTTTTATGAGACAAGTACAGTGTGGAGTTCAGTGTTACCGAATGAATGAATTTAGCCATTATGTCCCGTGAAGGGCAAAGGCCTCCTATGAAAGGATGGCTCGTTATTACTCGCCTGGTGAGCCATTCCAGGCGAGATTTCACTTTGTCGGTCTGTATACCTTTAAAACTAGTGTATACTATCTAGCACCAGTCGTCATTGTAACTATTAACACTATAAACTGTAACATTTCTAACTATTTATAGTTCGTATTACTCCTAGTGCTTTCCACTGAGATCTGTTCCTTGCTTTCCAGTGTTACTATTTATGAAAATCCCCTTTTCGAGCTTGCTACAGTTACTTTATTATTTATGACTTTTCCATACTGAAATGTCAATGTTGAACGCATGACTTTGACCGAATCTAGGTTGCGAAATAGAATGAAAATCGAAGCACTTCATGCTATTATGTGCATTAAATTCGGCTTGAAAAGAGTCAACAAATGCTGTCATAGCTATAGTTTACCAGAAGATGTAGTTAAACAAATTGGTGTTCTAATTCATAGCTATACGCCAACAGCGACAACTTCTTCTTGAGAGGAGGATGTCGTCTTTGAAGAGGAGCGAGAAGAGAAAATGTTCTAAGTCTTAAGGTAGAATATAATTTCTGAATGAAGGGACTTTCTTTTATTTGTATTTTGACACAGATGCCGCTGTATAAGTAAAACTAATAAAATGTATATTTGTGTGATTTTCTTGTGATTTTTGTGTTTATTTAAACAACTTCCCCTAAAATAGGGGTGGCCCTGAAGGACAAATTATACCAAATATACAAGTATTAGTAAATGCGTACAATTTTCGTGAGAAATATAATTATTATTGTTGTGCTATTAATTTATTTTATATATGTGATTTCTCAGAAGATAGATTAAATATTTTAGAGCTGTTAAAGAAACAGTCTTGACCAAAAGGATTCAAGGTTGAACTCTTTGCAGAAATTAATTTTTTTTCTGTAATCGTGCCTCTAGCACCCACTAATAATCCAATAATTTCAATAGATTATAGCTTATATATATGTAAATAATAACGAACAGTTGGACCATAAATTATATTCTTCTCATTGTTGACATCTTCCAGTTGAGTTGTATTCAATTCGTAGCGGAGAGTAGGATCTATTATATAGCCTGTTGTGTTGTTAATAGTGTTGCCAATTCAGCGATTTTCCCTTTAGATCTGGTGTTCATTTCTTTGTAATGTCCATGTTTCTGCCCCATACAATGCTACACTCCACACAAAGCACTTCACTAGTCTGTTCCTTAGTCCTTTTTCTAGAGGTTCGCAGAAGATACTCTTTTTTTTCTATTAAAAGCTTCCTTTGCCATTGCTATTCTTCTTTTGACTTCTTGGCAGCAGCTCATGTTACTGCTTATAGTACACCCCAAGTATTTGAAGCTGTTCACTTGCTCTTTTGCCTCATTTAGAATTCGCAAGTTTACCTTCTTTACTTTTCTTTCTATGACCATGGTCTTCGTCTTGTTGGCATTTATCTTCATTCCTTACTGCTCACAGCTGTCATTTAGCTCCTGTAGCATATCCCTTAATATCATCGTCTCTTCTGCTAATAATGAAATACCTTCTAAACGATATTTTCAGTTGATTATTTAACGACGCTGCATCAACTGTTCGATTTTATAGCTTGGAGTGAATTCGATTCCCGCGTATGCTGATTAATAGACAGCGGAAAAAAAGTCATTCGGATGTGAAGGTGACTACAACGCGACTAGTTTGTCTCGTCAGAGGGTTGTTGTTTACGTAAGCACAGCAGGTACACTACTGGCGCGTGCAGGTATAGGCCGGGGGAAATGTAAATTGACACACGGAATAATATTGAATATTGGTTGTACGTTGATATAACTATTGTAATGGCATATTTTGTGTACTTTTCTATAAACCCTTTAAAGTGAGGATTGTTCAACGTTTTGAATGGAATATTGAAACTTATCATTCGACACAAATCCTGGCAAAAGTCATATTTCATATTTGAGGCGGATTTGAACTTGAACCCTAATTCTTTTCTAACACAGAGCAACATTTTGTATGTGTTCCTGTATATTACATTGATGTTCTATCGATTGTTTTGTTATCTTTTTTAATGCACACATACATAACCGACACTTAATTGTTTCACCAGTAGGCTATCATTACTAAAAATGTCGACATCATATTATTGTATTAAAGAATACACTCTAACCTATGTTTTTTTTTAACATCTGTCTTCGGCATTATGATCACTTCACTGAACACAAATGAATAATATGTTTACGTACCTCAATGTTCTCTGTTCACGTACGGATGAGGACTGACTGAGAACGCAGAGTGGCAGTTGTTTTCGGTGTTCGCGTGGTGCTCTTTGCGGACGGTACCGTGTTGTACCTACTTGGGAAGCGTGCACACCTCATGCCATAGTCTATGCGTACAGTACTTGTAAACCGTAAACATGACTTTTATTTGACTTTTTTTCCTCTGTCTGCTGATTAACCTGGTTCTTTTTTTTTTCTTCGAAAGTTTTCCTCAACTGTAAGACGAATGTACAGGTAACCACATGGCAAATTTTCGGCCTCATCTCGTCATATACTATCTACGTAGCTATCACAGTTCCATAGATACTAATAACCTACCTCATAGTTGATACAAAGTCGTTAAATAACCAGTTAAAACGTTTCTGGTAGATTTTGAAGAGACGGAAAATAAGTATGCGATTAGTTTATATGAAATAATTTTGTCTTGTCTGAGAATGGCATTTGTTACTGGTGGTATCGCGTTGAAATCATTGCCGATCGAAGAGCTAACTACTGTAGATGAGCAAACTTTGTTATACACTTAGCTACACGAAAACGCCACGTCATAAAAATTGATAACTTGCTTGTTGAGCTGTTAGAGTGCAATTTACCGAACCATATCACATAAAGTTATGAATATGGTATCAGTCCCTCGCATGTTTTATGCGCCTCGCATTTCCATGATTGTGATCCGCCATTTCTGAGATAGCTTGTCCTATATCGTAAAACGAAATTTATTGTGCGTCCCTAGACAAGTGGGTAAGTGGCAGAAGGACTCAACTGCAGCCGAGTGGAGCCAGCGATAGCCTGGTTAACAAATGCATGCAGCGGCAACTTGCGCTCTTGTGATATCACTTCATTAAATTAATGTTCGTGTTTTACGTAAACCCTGACTATGCATTTATATATTTACTTAAACTGTTTCTACACGCACAGCGCTTTTAAAATCTGGCCTTTCCAAAGAAAACAAAGGATAACAAAGCGCAAAGTTGTACAGGGACCGACACAAAAACATCTGACGCTTTTAGGTTGGCAGTAACTGTGGCTAAGACAGTCTCGCAACGATGGGAGGATAGGAAGTGAACGCCATTATTGGTGCCATTTGAGTTGCAATGGATCCGTGGAACGCACCTCATCGGACGTTTGCTGTGGAGATGTTTTTCAAAACAAATGATTCTGACTAGAAATATGTTTAATTTTTTTTAATTAAGGAAGAACATGTAAAAATTATTTTTCCACCGAAGAATTCCTTTTTACAATTTCTCATTACAAATCTAGTAACTTTTTGTTCTAAAGTTGGCTCTCTAAAGTTACTAGATGAATGTAGCGGAGGAGAATTTTAATAGGTGTCAAAAAATTATAAGGTAAAGGTATCCCCGTCACACGCCATGAAGGCACTTGGGGGGGGGGACATGGAGGTAGAGCCCCATGCTTTCCAGGACCTCGGCACTAGGATGAGGTGGTGTGGTCGGCACCACGCTCCGATCGCCTTTTACCCCCGGTACTCAATTTTATAGGAGGCTGAGTGAACCTCGGGGCCGTTCTGGAAGTTTGGCAACGAGAAAAATCCCGTCACCACTTGGGATCGAATCCCGGACCTTCCAGTCCGTAGACAGCTGCTCTACCAACATTTTAATAGGTGTGTGTTACATAAATATTAATTTTACTTCCAAATCTAATTTTCCGTAAGTTTATTTTTCTTGATTTAACACCAAATTTTTCATGCCGAATATTAACCAGTCTGGATTAAATTTTTACTCAAGTATTTATGAGATAGCTGCAAGTTTCTGTGCATCCATTTAGTGGAAGATTCTGCTAGTTAATTTTATTATTTTTTTTTCATAAATTATAGAACAAAAATAACATTTAGTTTTCTATTCATTTCAGTGTCTTCTATCGTTCCTTTCATTCTGCAGGATTATTTCACTTCCACCCTGTATATCATTGAGCTTATGGTCCTCGCTCATGAGATTTCTTTGCCAAGTTTGTCGCTCTTGAAGTGACGTAGATTTTATAAGCTCTAGTCTTTTCATATATAGCCTTGTCGTGCCGTGCGTGTGTCTAAACACTGAACTGAAGTGTTTTAGCCTGTGTGAGGATTTCAAAGCGGACTTCATAAGCCACAAACTAGCTATTAGAGACGGACGTCAGAAACTCGAGGCGACTCAAACATTAGAGCGCTTCGCTTCGAGGAAAGTCGTTACAGTTTCCCGGTTGTTATGGTCTCTTGTCATTCAGAGTTGTGTTGGAAAAGTTGCTAATACTCAGAATCGTGGATGAAAGAACACTGCACATTTTCTTTGGAATCAGAAGGCTTTCATGTTGCTGAAATATTTCTGAACTGGGTGACTCTGTTATTGTATTCTTCCTCATGTAACATTCACAGAGTTTGTTCTGGGGGTTCTTTTTAGAGGCGTTCGCTGTCATTAAGTAAAGCATAGAGAAAGTATGGAAATCGATTTTTTTTTTTAAGTTACACGTCCCCAGTGTGTCTGTCTCGTCACTTCTGTGTGCAAACCTTTTGCCGATGCCGGCAATTTAGTCTGTTCGTGATAACCTGCACAAAGCTTTGGCACCTCAACCTGGCAGATTTTAACGCACAAGGCGTATGTTAGAAACTTGTATGAAATGACAACAGCAGTAGGTGGGACTCATAATTGTTGTTTTGTTTCCTACAGTTTTTCTTTTTTTACATTTTACTGTATTATAAAGGGGTTTACTATATCTTAGTCACTAAAATGTGATTAGCTTAGGTAGGAAGTTGGTACCAAAAAGTAGATTTCAGTTGAATACAGCGAGGAGTATAGATGTCACCCGCTCCTCGCCCTGCTATAGACGATACACAGTATCTTAGAAAGCATTGTGATAAAATTCAGATGAATAAAAAAATAATATAATATAGGAATATTTATTTTATATTCCATTTTGAATCTTGCGTACACTACTTTTAACACTTGAATATAAATAATTGATTAACTAGCGGACTTACAACAGGCAGAGAAGTTCGAGATGACGCCGAGATCTAGTAGACTCTGAGGATGGTGTGATGAAGCACCGAAACAGCTGTAAGCCGCACAGACTTACATAATTAACACGAGTAAGTCCGCTAGTTAATCAATTACTTATTTTATATGTTCAGTCGAAATGACTCATCAATATTTAAAAACAACAACAAATATTTGTAGATATAAATAATTCATTGAAGTTAAAAGATTTAATGGTAACATTTTCGCCTATTTGGCATCTTCAGGCACATATTCAAACTATCTAATGTGGTGCATTAATTTTACAGTGATTGGAATAACCATTAAATGTATACATAAACAATCTTAAAATAGACATATCAAAACCATATATACAAATAAAATAAACTGATAAACAACAGTTGGGTTAATTATTGTTTTTAATTAATTTCTTTGTGTGATGGGTAAAACCAAATCAGTATTCATGTCTACTTCAGTTTATAACAATAATTAAAACAACTATAGAAACAAAAAAAGTTAAAAATTATGGACATTAAAACAGATTCAAAGTATATAAATGTTCCCTGTGTTTAAGTTTTCTATTCTCACTGGAAGAAAGGTAATTCGTGGACCTCAACCAAAAAGGGACTCTCGAGCAGTCAGTGGACGCAAGCCATTAAGATGAACTGTAATACAATACCTGTACGTACTCTCCCTGGTAGAACTCTTAACTCAACCCGTTGCAGAAGATGCGACGAGCAAGAAACGCTTCCTCACGTCTTGGGTTTCTGCCATCATGGAGAATTGCTCCGAATCAACAGACATAATACGGTTCGTTCTCTCATCGCAGCTTCAATCCGTCAGAATGCTTCCTAACAGGTTTATGAGGAGGTTGGTTGCGTCTCTTCTGATGGCTCTACTAGACGGGCTGATATCATCATAATTGATCGGCAGAAGGATAAGGGTATCATTCTTGATCCCACAATCCGTTTTGAGATGCATGAGCAACAGCCACAAGAGTTGTGTCGTGAAAAACAAGTCATATATGAGCCTTGTTGTCAGCATCTTGGAGCACAATACCACATCACACATTGAACAGTTTTTGGGCCCATGTTCGGTGCCCGTGGCACGATCCCACGTGAAACTTTAAATCAACTTAAACAATATAAAATTCCTGATGCAACGGTTGATGCCATAGGATCTCACGTGTTAAAATCATCCTTAGCTATAATTAGTAATCATTTGTACCCAACAAAATTTTTATTGTAAATGATTTCCTACGTTTTCTTATCTTAATGTTTTTTCTTTTTCTTTCCAAGTGTCACAAAATTGTTTTGTTTACTTATTATTCTTTATGAATTGATTAGTAGGCCGATCTATCGAACCCTTATTTAGGGCGGCTTTTGTTTAAACAAGTAATACTTCTGAATGTATCTTATTAATAGGGCTAGGATTTTGATTACCTATAAATCATGAAAAATTGTCCTAAAAACAATGCATTTATGAACTAAAAATCTTAAAAAAATGCCCTTAAAATGCCCTAAAATTGATCTTACATAATTGGCTTAGTAGGAATATTAATATTCAGACTAGTAATTAGCTAAATTAAATTCTAGTACCAACATTCAAGTTTTTTTAATTTTACATAATTTTTCATTTTTAATTACCCGACGTAGTTTCATGTAGTCCACCACAAGGCCACTCTTATCCGGAACTAACAGGTATAGAGGAGTCTACATTGAAGGGGTAGTTGGACTGATCATTACGTGGGGGTGTACTACGTTAAAATGACAATATTTGTGTAGAGAAACGATTAAAATGATATACAAAATAATGCATATTAATTTAAATAATATGTAGAGAAAATATCAAAGGAAATAAATATTATTTTACATTAGGGGGGATTTATGGCCAAAATTAAATGAAAATACCACAAAATTGTCCGAATAAAACAAAAAATGCTACCGATTTTACGAAAAATCACAACCCTTAATAATCACAGATAATTAACAAGACTTTGCACTCGCTGTGAGATAAGAAAGGCAAAGAATTTAGTGTAAATGGATTTTAGAACGCCGGAAATTGCTTGGAAAAAATATAAGTTACATAATTTTGTATAAAATTTTCCAATTCTAACCATGGCGCAATGATTGTTGAGATACGATGAATATTTTTTTCTGTAAACTTCTGTCTAACATCACTGCTAGGCCTGGTGGGCACTTTCGTGTTAGAAATGAGTGACGCTTCAAGGCTACATTCCTACAAACAGGGCGTGCCTGGCGGCGGTTCCTAAGTTCTCTGTTCGGCAGCATGTTTTGGAGGTTTTGGTTGTGGGGCGCGTCCTCAGGCGAAGTCCCGGAGCTTCGTTTTCTGTTCCGAACTAAAATAATAATTACAGACTCAGCGCTGCGGCCTCTATTCTGTTCCATCGCATGTATCACGTTCGAACAATCCTTCTCTTCGGTTTTCAATAGCACTCAATGCTACATTAATGAAACTACGCAATTAACAAAGCTACATCTCTGCTTTTATTTTGAGTAACTATCGCAAAAGAAAGGAAGGTTTTAAGTTTTCCCTTTGAAATATCAGTTGGATAAGAAATGAATTTATTTTTTTTTTCATTTAGTTATTTATTTCACCTATTTACGTATTTTATTTATTTATTTATTTTATTTACATACTAATTTACTTATTTATTTATTCATTTGTTTGTTATTTATTTAATGAGTATATAGTTGTTAGGCACAAAACATTATCATAAGTCTGTAAAGGCTGCATTGTTTCCCAAGAACAATAAGTTGGGGTGGAACTTATAAATCCAACCTTTATCTGTTGATTTTACTACAGAAAAAAAGTATTAAAAATTTGTTTAAAAAAACAGAAAGATTACCCAACTGAATTGTTGTTTAAACATTTCAAAGTTTTCAACATTAACAAATTAAAATATTTTCATAGAAATTTTAATACCTTTGAAAGATATATATATATATATATATATATATATATATATATATATATATATATATATACACGTATAGAACTAAAAATATGAATTCTCTGCGTTTGTCTGAACCAAAATGTAAAACCAATCCAGTTTTTTATCATAGCATGAGTCAGGGTCCCAGATTATTAAACAAATTTTATTCCAATAATATTTCAACCACGAATCCTCTCCAAATTAATAAAAAATATAAAAAATTGTATTGGATTTATAGTTTGGGTTTAAACATATTTAACACTTTTTAATCTGTATTTGCTCTCAATTTTAATTTTATTTTTGTCTGTATTGGAATCCCCTCCTGAGCACGAGTCTTACTCATTCAGGAGTGGGATAGTTTATCTTTCATTGTATTTATTAATTTCTACTCATTTAAAACTTACAAGCAATAAAAATAAATAAATAAATAAATAAATAAACAGTTAAAAACAATAATATTGTTTAAAACCCTCGACACTTACCTGCTGTTGTTTTTGATCCCACACCATAAATGATTATTAATATCTACATTCATATACGTTTCAGTAACCTATGATCCGTCCCAGGAATCTGTAGAGTAGAAAGACGAAACAAGACCTCTGCGCAAGTGTTATGTGGGAAGACTAGGACCAATGACCGCTCTGGAGGGAGGCATTGGTTGAACGAAGCTACCAATCGCTTGCAGGAAGGGAATCATTTCTATCTGAACTCTCTACCACGAACATCTTACCCCTTAGTGGCTCCGAGCTGATGCTACCCGCAATACACTCCGGCACAGATAGACTCCGCCCCCATGTGCGTGAAGTTATTCTACAGATGCCTGGGACGGACCAGATGTTATGCTATCCTTGGTTATTTAAGTTTCCTTTACAATTAAAATTATTATTTCACATTTATTGCTTGGAGTCGTGAATGGCCCCAGCTATAGAACACGTATTTATTTTGTAGTTAGATTTATTTTGCACTTAAACTTTTACTTATTTTTGACATTTACTGACAAAAGTAAACCCATTTTTGTAATACTACAACTGTAATGTACGTAATGCCATTGCAATAACTAGACTTCGGATTTTAAGGCAAATGCCTATTTAGTTCGTTAACGGGGAAGTGGGAAGTAATTACACATCTTTACGATTCATGAAAAATCTAGTGTATTGAAAACATTTAATAGTGCCTAAAATGTCCTAAATTAGTGGTTAGCGCCTATATTACGTTTTTTTTTTTTTGCCTAAAACTGCGTAAAAGAGCCTTCTTCTTAATTTTTCCTGCACATAGGATAGTTTTCTTCTTTTTTTTAATTTTTTTAGTCGTATAATTATCTGATTGTGAGATTATTGGCGCTCTTTCTTTAAGTGTATTCCAAGTGTTTTGGTGGGGGAAGGTGAAGTAATTTCAGAAAAAAAATAGACATGAAAAATGTAAAATAAATAAATAAATTTGCTCCAATAATATCCGTGTCATTACAAAGGTCATTTTTACAGTTAAATTGATTTTAACAGAAAAATAATTATTGCAGAAATCCGGGAGAAGAAAAAAGAAAGAAGTATTTCGAATATGATGTTGTGCTAATTATGAATAAGATTTGAACTGATTGTCAATAATACATAATGTAAGATATCATGAAGTTTATAGCCATAATTTTATTGTGTTTTGTCACTATATACCACAGTGCCTAATAATAATTAATTTCATTTTTACTATTATAGTGTGTTCAATTTAAAACCGGTTCCGCGCGTGCGCGACTGAAAGTGACTCTCAAACAGTGAACAAAAGAAGCCTTCCTCCCTACGCTCCCCTCTCTCTCCTTCCTCCCATCTTCACCTTTACCTTCAAGACTGGAATGAAAAACAGTGTTCTAACATTATGTTATGTTGAAATATACGTATAATGTACCTGGCCGGATTTTAGAGTCTATTTTAGGCGACTAAAAGGTGGTTTTTAAGGGCCTAAAAATGCGAGATCTAGTTATAACATAATTTTTGGAACACAAAATATTCAGTTACAAGCAGAGAGTTGGTGGCAATGCAACACAATTCCATTTATCCTGGATAATTTTGTAAGGTTCGAAGAGGATATATTCTTCAACAAGCGCTACAAGATATTACCAACAGTGGTCACGATAAAAGTAGGCCCATAGGTTCAAGAGTAATTATAGATGCTCTTACGTTCGACAGAAATTTCGACATCCTATAGCTCGACTGCTTACGTAAGAGAATTAGACACGCCCCTATACGGGCACTAAGAAATGGCTTTGCCATTTGAATGGGAATTGGTTCTGTGTCTTGTAGTGATACTTTTATTAAAGGGAAACAGAATACTTTATTGATTAGGACATTCATATTGATCACTGATTTTTAAATTAATGAACTCTTCTTTTTCTATTTGAGAATTGTGCCGTTTGTGAGACGGAACTGTCGAAACCCACTGTGGTACTAGAAGCGCATACACAAGTCTCGGGGCGGGCAGGAAATGCAAATATACTACTGTATTCGTTGATGGATAACCAATAAGAATTTGTATTCATTTCATCTGCCACACCCACTACCCTTATTGGACTGAACTTTCAATTCTGTTCTGTCTAACTTAGGAGAGTCCACTGTATTTGTAAAATAAGGTTCTTGTACTTTATACTGCAGCAGATGATGAGAGTAAATTAGTTAATTAATTGTCTAAACATAATAGTTAACACTTGATGCAATAACAACTTACATTTTGCATTTTATTTCAAGGAGAGTGAAAGTGTTCTCTGTTAATTGAAAAAAAAATAAGAACACATATATAGAATAAGCTGGTTTTTTACACTCTTCTGTAACACACACACACACACACACACACACACACACACACACACACACTGTTTTCAACATGCAACATTGTTACAAGAACGTTATCAAACTTTCTCACATGTTTCTCAGTCACATATCCACACCTGTGCCACGCGTATATTTTAGCATGTCTTTGAATATAGGTGAATGAAACTGTTGATACACAACCGAATGTAATGTCATTATGAAGCCCCTATCGTGCAATGTTTTCACAGATAACTTTGTTGGAAATACTTTTATAGCTTTCGAATTACGATTTTATATTGCCTAAAAAAATGCACATCCAAGGGTTGCAAAAATCTTATAGTTTTTGGAAGGGTAATTTATGTTTTAATTGTCTTACCATCTAAAATATTGTTTACTCCTTCAAAAATAAATATGGTGTCATCTATCTGACCACTCCAGGAATCTAGAAGTAGTAGTGTGTCTTTCTTAACATCCGGGAGAAATACATCTCTTAACCACCTTCTCACGTGATTTTTGTCAGTTTACCGAAACTACTTGCATCGACTACTGCATTAAATGGCTTATCTTTGTCTACACGTTGTTTTACTTTAGCTCCAAATTTCCCTTTCGGTTCTTGAAAGCATAGTACGTACAGTCGTGTTCCTAGACTTCCAGCTGCATATCTATGATTTGGACTGTGTACGAATGAGTGACATGCCTTGGATTTCACTACTACTTTATTAGTGTGAGTTAAGAGAAAACAAATTGACTAGAGCGTTAATACGAGAGTTGTGATACGGTGTGGCGGAACTATGAGGATCCGAGTGGGCGCAAGAAGTGGTATAAGTAGCAACGATTTTCAAGTGAGTAATTTCTTAAACGAGAAAAGAGTGCCATAGAAACGCCTAGTTAGCTTAACCCTTAAATTGGCAAAACTTCATTTCTCACACTAGTTTATTAAACCGTGTCGGACTGTAAAGAAAACAACTATCACAATGTCCATATTTTATAAGTTGTACAATATTATAGTATTGTGAAATTTTAATTTTCCTACCAATTTTTTTTCTATTGTTCTATTAAAATTATAGCATATAGCCTATTAACCTGTTTGAATCCTATAGGATACTTTGCGAATTTAAAGGTTAAATATTTATTTTCATTAAATTGAAGCTACACGACCTGGGACGGTTCCCTTGTAAGCCGTATTGGACGTAGTTACGCAATAATAGACCAATCGACAATTTGAAGGAAAAAAAAAAAGATATTTGCACAAATCTGTTGATGGCAAGCTAATTTAACTCGAAAAAAATGCGATATCCGAATTTTGCTGCTATTTATAAGCAAAAATTCAGTTATTGCATAAAATTTATTTATTTATTTTGCTTTGAAATATTCATTGAACTGTTGGTCTCTTATTAAAAATCCGTTAGTCTTTTTTTGGTATTCTTTGTGCTATTTTTGTAATAGTTTGAATGTTGTAATACTTCTTGCATAAAATGTTTTATAAAAAGAACAGATTTATTTCACTGGTCAATATCTCGAAACAGGTTTTTGGCGCTTGGTCTCTTATTTCGTAACTCCGTCCAATTAGTTCATATGATATCTTTTGTTTGTTTTCAGATGTATAACACGATGCACATCCTCCTGCCCATCCTGAATTTCAAAAGTAGTGGACGTTATCTTTTCCCAAAAAAAATTTAGATAAACTCCTTTCTTCTTTCAAATCCGAACAAGACATTGCACGTCTACTAGCTCTTCAAGAGAGTGAGTCTGGAGCTTGGTTACACACATTACCTTCTCCTCACATCGGCACTCTAATAGATAGTACATCCTTCAAAATCGCAATGGCTTTACGCCTTGGATGTAAACTCTGCCAGCCACACCAATGTGTTTGCGGAGGAATTGCTGATATTTACGGCCATCATGCACTTTGCTGTGCGAGGAGCAAGGGTCGCATTCCTAGACATACATCACTCAATGATATCATTAAAAGTTCTCTGACTTCTTGTGGCATCCCGTCTCTTTTGGAACCACCAGGTATTAGTCGCGCGGATGGTAAACGACCCGATGGTCTTACCTTAATTCCATGGTCTAGAGGAAAATCTTTAATTTGGGACTCCACTTGCGTTGACACTCTAGCTCCATCTCACTTGCCGAATACCTCCAGACGCGCAGCATCTGCTGCTGAATTAGCCTTGAAAAATATAGTTAATAAATATGCTCATCTTTTAGACAATTATATCTTTGCCCCCTTTGCTGTGGAGACCTTCGGTCCTTGGAGTCATGACGCTAAAGTTTTGGTATCTCAAATCGGCCAAATTTTGATCTCCATTACTGGTGATCGTCGTTGCACTACTTATTTCCGTCAACGTTTAAGTATTGCAGTTCAACGCGGAAATGCAATGAGCGTTTTGGGTACTCTTCCCGAGTCCAGCCCTTTGGACATTTCTCTTGTAACATTTATTTAGTATTACGTACTTACTGGCTTTTAAGAAACCCGGAGGTTCATTGCCGCCCTCACATAAGCCCGCCATTGGTCCCTATCCCGAGCTAGATTAATCCAGTCTCTACCATCATATCCTACCTCCCTCAAATCCATTTTAATATTATCTTCCCATCAACATGTCGGTCTCCCTAAAGGTCTTTTGCCTTCCGGCCTCCCAACTAACACTCTATATGCATTTCTGGATTCGCCCATACGTGCTACATGCCCTGCCCATCTCAGACGTCTGGATTTAACGTTCCTAATTATGTCAGGTGAAGAATACAATGCGTGCAGCTCTGCGTTGTGTAACTTTCTCCATTCTCCTGTAACTTCATCCCTCTTAGCCCCAAATATTTTCCTAAGAACCTTATTCTCAAACACCCTTAATCTCTGTTCCTCTCTCAAAGTGAGAGTCCAAGTATCACAACCATACAGAACAACCGGTAATATAACTGTTTTATAACTTCTGACTTTCAGATTTTTTGACAGAAGGCTAGATGACAAAAGCTTCTCAACCGAATAATAACAGGCATTTCCCATATTTATTCTGTGTTTAATTTCCTCCCGATTGTCATTTATGTTTGTTACTGTTGCTCCAAGATATTTGAATTTTTCCACCTCTTCGAAGGATAAATCTCCAATTTTTATAGTTCCATTTCGTACTATATTCTGGTCACGAGACATAATCATATACTTAGTCTTTTCGGGATTTACTTCCAACCCAATCGCTTTACTTGCTTCAACTAGAATTTCCGCGTTTCCCCTAATCGTTTGTGGATTTTCTCCAAACATATTCACGTCATCCGCATACACAAGAAGCTGATGTAACCCGTTCAATTCCAAACCCTGTCTATTATCCTGAACTTTCCTAATGGCATATTCTAGAGCGAAGTTAAAATGTAAAGGTGATAGTGCATCTCCCTGCTTTAGCTCGCAGTAAATTGGAAAAGCATCAGATAGAAACTGGCCTATACGAACTCTGCTGTAAGTTTCACGAAGACACATTTTAATTAATCGAACTAGTTTCTTGGGAATACCAAATTCAATAAGAATATTATATGAAACTTCTCTCTTAACCGAGTCATACGCCTTTTTGAAATCTATGAATAACTGATGTACTGTACCCTTATACTCCCATTTTTTCTCCAATATCTGCCGAATACAAAAAATCTGATCAATAGTCGATCTATTACGCCTAAAACCACACTGATGTTCCCCAATAATTTCATTTAGTATTCCGTATGTAAATATTTGTATTTAGTTTTATATGCTGTATTGTTCAAATTGTTTCAAATTTTCAGGTACACAATAACGGGAAACTGTATATTCAAACCTTTTTTATACGTAATTCCGAGTTGTGCGTAATTGAAATGATTCGCATTGAGATAGGTACGACACAGGTTTCACTGTATTCTGTCTCTGGACTATAAACAAGGATCTACTCAGATTTCCTCTTTGCCGTTGTGTACAGTCTGTCATTGGCATTAAAATATCCGCGTCAACTAATTGCGGGCGTTGAACAAAGTAATTGTTTCAATAATTGAACTGCAGGAGGCGGCGGGCGGCGGAACGTCCATCCATCACGGCGCCTGACGTCTCGGCTTCCAACCATTTTTCTCGCAGAGCTTCAATTCCACGTGACAGGCTACTCAGCTGCAGGCACATCAAGTGTCAGCCACTTTCACACACTTCTAAATCCCGACATCGCCGCCGCTGAATAAGTAGATACTATTTAGCATTATGCCTTTTCTTTAGGTATTTATCTTTGTCAGAGTCTGGCCTTTATGCCTCTTCAGACACTTTCAACCTGTACACTAGAGAGACACTCTGAAGGAATCGCGTTGTCTAGACACATTATTAAACGAAAATGGCATGCCGGCTTGAATGGCTCAAGGGGTAGGGGCACGGCATGTCTCTATCGCTTGGTCCGAAGGATTGTGGGTTCGAATATATGTTATTTCCAATACTTACATTTCCAACACTGCTTAAAAACTAGTCATTTCCAATACTGCCTGTTTATGGATCTACCATTACTGTTTTTTCAATAGGCCTATTGCTTATCGCTAAGCTTAGTATTTCAGCTACGTCTAAGCTGGAATACAGTTGCCTACTCTCATACTGTACCTGACGTCACAGCCCAGGGATACGTCCCCTCTGATACAACATAGAGCGTATTCCGAATCTCACCGGTGAGCAATCCGATGGCATCACGGTGTTCCGAATTCCACCGACGACGTCATTGATGCTCCACTGGTGTCACACCGGTGCCATCAACTTGCAGAGGTGGTGGCAGTCTCCATCAGCCGCCATCAGTGAATCTGATTGGTTCTTGTATAGGGCGGGAATTAACAGACGAATAACATCGTGCACTGTTGTGTCATGGCGGTGTGTTTGCTTTAGTTCTGCTGTAAAGTTTGTAATGAGCAGAACGTAAAAACAATATGTTAATGGCTTATGAGCGAACATGTCAACGGACCCGTTATTACTACCGGTTCAAGAAATAAATTGTTTATGCTATCTTTTCTTTGAACGAGATGGCAGTACGAAAATTTCGCAAAATTTTGCTAGCGTAGCACAGACAACAACTTGTACAGTCGCCATGACAGCCATCGATCCTTCCAGCAGTTTTGTTCCTAATTTAGCTGCAACGTGACGTCATTGATGCCACCGGACCGGTGAGATTCGGAATACGCTGATAGAACCGCATCTTACTCACGCTCACTCTAGTTTGAGTTGAAGCCGGAACACGGTCATAGTGAGTGCTTTAAACCAGTGAAGTGTAAAAGTCGTATTATTTACTTAACGTAACTTTTGTATTTGGGACGAGGTAAAATGCCGAAGACAAAAAGTTCGAAGTATGAAATGCTGGAGGACTTAATTCAGGAGTTCGAAGCCAATAATAATTTACATTACATGTAAGTTGTGCAAAGTAGATATAAAAGTTGCAAGAAAACAGTGCATTGAAAGACACTGCAATACAAAAAGGCATAGGAATATGGTTGAACGTAACTCAAAACAAGCAGTACCATCAAACTCAGAGAGAGTGCGATAAGAAATCCATGTTTTGCAGGGATCTGTGTGCCATGATGGTCAATGCCAATATACCGCTTAATAAATTGAACAATAAACACTTTAGAGAAGATCTAGAAATGTACACGAAGGAACATATTCCAAGTGAGCCCCAACTCCGTCAGCACTTTGTACCCATACTTTATGAAGAAAAAGTGTTTGTCACGCAGATAGGCCCTGGCCAACTTCGGGCTGTTGCGCCGTTAGATTATATAAACTCAGTAGTTGCTCTACTTTTATTTCAGGTTGGATGTACTCTACGAACATGCAGTAAGAACATGTTTGTCTGTCTCTTTCTCTGCTGCATCACCTGGGTTCCACCTACTATATAGACTATTTACCCACAACTTGAGTCTTTTGGTAGCAGGAATATTAAGCTTACTGATCGCAGTGACCGTAGCCTATATTTTAACACATGCGTCATAAAAGTAAATAATAATAATAACCAAAGCTCGGAACTTGGGGACTTGTGTCTTTGCACGTGACTAAGCGACCGGACTTCAATGTCAACATACTCCCGCTTCCAGCACAGAGGTACTGTCAGGTCTGCTATAAAAGTGGTTTCTGGCTCCGACAACATATTGATAATATTATGGTAGGTTGAAACACGTAATTTCATAGCATATATATAATAAAAATAAACATGAAAAATATATCAAATTTACACGTAATTTCATAGCATATATATATAATAATAAAAATAAACATGAGAAATATATCAAATTTGCTGTTCTGCTGTGTACATTTTATTACAGTGTATGACTATCTACATTCGAAGATTTTTCGGTATTAGACTTAAAATACTGAATTTTTTCACTGTCACTGTTTTCTGTTCGATTTTCAGCAGTTGCTAGCTGATTTCGTATCTGAGAAAGATAAGTATATCCTAAATTTTTTTTAGCGTGTCACTACTAGGGCAGGTCCCTCTACGTCTCGATCCATGGCTATGAACAGATTTTTCTCCAATTTGAGGGACTGCAATGCCTTTCAATGAATTCCGTTTCCAGCCTCTAGTTTGTGTGTGGCACAACTTAAATATAAACTCTCCGTTCGAAAAAAATAATGTATCTCCTCCGAATTCTCCACGAAATTGTGTATCTTAAATTTAAAACAAAATGTATTTTCAAACTTCTATAATACCCATTCGAAATAACACGTATTTTCTATTTCCTCAAACAGACCGTTTACCTTTAATTCTCTGAATGTCATTGGCTTCGACATAACAGTTTCTTCGTCCGTCTTCCTGTCATTAGTTGTGGCCACTTTCTTAGTACACACGACTGTCCCTGAGCACTTGCAGCGTGAGCTTTGTGTACGCTGTACCTGTAACCTTACTCATGCACACGACACAAGTCCCCAAGTTCCGAGCTTTGATTATAACATAGGTCATTTAGAACAAAGTCAGAATTGTAGAAAACTAGAGAATTGAATTATGAAATTTCCGTCACAAACTCGTAACCTAAACTCGAAACTACGTAAAATATTTCCCTATACAATGCTGACATGGACGTCACTTCTTCCCTTGCCCTTTTATTACAAATCAATATAAGTTTTTCTATTTTACATCTTCCCACATCTGCGATACAGCTGTGTTCACTACCAACAGGTTCTACTTGGTGATTTTCGTTTGTTGTAATTTTTTCTGTGCATTTTACAGTGTAATATTTTTCACACAACCAGTTCGTCGTAGATTTATTTCGTTTACTTATATTCTACTTATAACCTTTATGTAGGGTAAAGGTACCTAATTCCTGATACTCCTAATCCCGTGATAAAATTTCAATCGACTGCCATGGAGTTGTGGTCTCTGACTTTTAAGTATTTGAAATACCTACCAGATGCCAGAAGATGTCTTCTTTTCAATTCTATTGACTATCCGCCTTTTGAATAAAAGCAGTCGACTGCAGAAGCTTTTGTTCAGTGAGACCGCTCCTGAAGAAACATTTTATATGGTAAATTAGGGTCTGTTGTACAGTCGGGCTTGTTGGACACTTTGTACTTTAACGTGTTACCTCGCCACTTGTGGGCACCACATTCTGCTAGAAGTCAATGACGGAAGTAGCCACGAGTGGGGCTTAGGGGATTAGCCGAATCTTCGAGGAATATAATCTGACTTACTTACAAATGGCTTTTAAGGAACCCGGAGGTTCATTGCCGCACTCACATAAGCCCGCCATCGGTCCCTATCCTGAGCAAGATTAATTCAATCCCTACCATCATATCCCACCTCCCTCAAATCCATTTTAACCCGTAATTGGTGAGGTGGTGACTGTGAGTGCCCCAGCCATTGTAAGAAAAGAAGCCTGCGCCAGGTGGATGTGCGGAGATATATATATATTTTTTTTTCATTCCTTATTATGCTGCCTGCTTCCCTAATTTTGAAGAAAACCTAGTTAAAACAAATAAAAGTACTTGATTATATAAATTAAAAATTCAGTTGATTATCTAAGTGCTACGATACAAGTTTCTAAGTTGGGGTAAGTGAAATCCCCACCTCACCAGTTACGTGAATAGAAAAATACCTACCATTTACGTGTTATCCTCCCATCTACGTCCCTCAGGTGTCCCAATTAACATTCTATGCGCTTTTCTGGATTCATCCATACGTGTTACATACCCTAGCCATCTCAAACGTCTGGAGTTAATGTTCCTAATTATGTTAGGTGAAGGATACAATGCGTCCAGTTCTGCGTTGTGTAACTTTGTCCATTGTAGTGTAACTTACATAGCCCCAAATATTTTCCTAATCATCTTATTCTCGAACACCATTGACCTCTTTTGGTATATAATCTACGAATATCATTAATAAAAATAAAGTTATGGCCTGCTGTAAAAAAATTCCCGATAATCTAAAAATCTCTCTCCTCCCCCCCCCCTCTCTCTCTTTCATATACACTATATACATTATAAAATTCCTTTGCAGAACGAAAATTTATATTTATTCTGATCAAATATCTGTACATTTAAAGGACAAAACTGAAATTCTTTCTTTAATTTATTATCATAATACATTACTCTCTTAAACTGACTGAGCATATTGAGAATTAAATCAATGTCTTTCACAAACCACGCTGTGAAATGTTTCATATAAAACAATTTTTATCTCGAAAAGGATGCAAAAACGGGCAAAATTATATTAATATTTTGCTTGAAATATCTCAAAGAACAACCCGATGAAATTAATGTCATTAGGCTATTTTTACTGTTCACCCTGTATAATACTAATTATTCTAATTTATGAAAAACATTATTCATGTTCTGTGTAATGATTGATACATAAATACCTATTAAGTATGCTTAAAGCAAATGTGATTAATATATTTAGCGTAAATGCTGTAGAACCTATGAAGAATATCGTCGTTGTTCCTGCAATAACTCCTATGTGACACATTTATCGACTTTCAGATTTTTGCTCTATTAAATAACTTAAATAGTGATGCAGCAAATAATAAAATCTTCTATATGTAATTATATTTCTTTGTTTCGAAACTGTAAGAATTCACAGTCTCCTATGTACGTCTGCCTTAGGACGAATAAATGTGTTTTTTCTTCCTCTTGTATATTTTGCACATAGGAGTTATTGCAGGAACAACGACGATATGTAATCCCCTTTAATATTAAGCAAGAAACAATGACTGCCTTCAAAACAACAGCATGGTGAGTTACATAACACAGTTTAGTTAACCGCATAAATAATGAATTCGAGACATTTAATGTTATCCATTCTGTACAGAACACACAGGATATGTTCGGTTGTTATGTGCCAGAAACCATACAATTGGTTATTACTTGTTAAAATCCACAAAACAACAACTTCATAATGGAATGACCCATGGGCCTATTTCTCTTAATATTTACCATTGTATCCAAGAGAGTGTGCTATACCATGCATTCTCTTAACCCATTCAGAAACTTCCTCCCGCCAGAATTAAAACAGACTTTACTGCAAACCCTCGTACTACCACTGTTTGACTATTGCGACGTAATATTTACAGACTTGACAACTGACCTTTCGAACAAGCTGCAGTGTCAGATTCATCAGTAATGCTCACAAATTTGACCACATTACACCCTCGTTCAAATCTTTATCCTGGCTGCAACTTAGTAACCGTAGAACACTTCATTTTCGCTCTCTCTTCTGTTTCGAGTTCTCCACACTTCTACTCCAAATTATCTTCGTTCCCGGTTTAACTACTTATCCTCCAGTCACAATCTAAACACCAGGTCACAGGAGAGCCAAATCCTAGCAATTCCTGCCCATAGAACATCCCACTATTCATCCTCTTTTACTGTCTCAGTTCCCCGTGAATGGAATTCTCTACCTCACAAGATTAGGGGCTGCCAGACAATAACCACTTTCAAGAAAAGGCTAAACGATTTCTTACGGGCGCAGTCAAATTGAAATTATACTTGTGATCGAGCTTAATAATTTAATTTAATTTAGATATGACTATCATTACTATTATTATTATTATTATTATTATTATTATTATTATTATTATTATTATTATTATTATTATTATTTAATTACTTTATTGGTGTTGTGAAGACGAAAAGAATTGTCATTGTATTATATTAATTATGTATTATATTGTCTTGTATTTGTAGTATTGTATTGCTTTGAATTGTATTCTATTGTATTGTATTAATAGCACTGTAGTAATGTTTTATCGTACTGGTTGAGTGGAAGAGAAGGCCGAATGGCCTTAACTCTGCCAGTTAAAATAAACCATTATTATTATTATTATTATTATTATTATTATTATTATTATTATTATTATTATTATTATTATTATTATTATTATTGTATAATTTTTTACTCTTGAACATTGTTTAGTGTAGCTCTTCAACATTGCCAAGCTGAAGGATATTATGCATTGAATGTTCGGGTAAAGAACTGTATTCATTGAATGTGCATCCAGCAGTTTTGTGACTGGTTTTGCGCACTGTTATCGAGTGTGCAATGCATTCTCGTGTCAGTGATCCGTGTTTGGGAACAAATAATTTTAGTTTGGTGATTTCTTGCTAAGCATTGCATGCACATCGATTATAATACTCGTAACAGTTGTGAGGCGGAAACCACAGAAAACCATTTGTAGTTTTACGACTGATTGTATGTATTATTAGATCCGTTATAAAACGTAGATCTGTGGGAGTTGCAAACGATGTTACATCCTTCAAAACAGCCACCAGTAGGCCTATGTTATGACGTTACATAGTGTGGAAACGAATTTTCTTTGTTTGAGAAACAAATCCAGTTCACAGCTTCGTATCTCATTCAGACACATTTTATTATACATTTTAAAATAAATATTCATCGTTCTTTTAACGACTCGTTTCACATAGCGTTTATGTTTTCTCAGCTTTCATAAAATTGTGTCGTCATTTCAAATCAAGTGTGCATACTGTAACATGCAGACTATGGCCTAATTGAGATGCTATTTTTTAATGTATTTATTTATCTATTTATTTATTATTTTTGCTAATAATTGTAACATAAAATATAATATATACAGAAAAACTTTAGCTCGCCCCTGAAAGAGTAGAACTCGTGCTCAGGGGCGGATTCCTGAATTGAAATTAATAATTATACAATACAATTTGTCTTATGTCTACTATGCAATTATAGTATATAAATTTAAATTTACAATTTTTCAATTTTTATAAAATCCATACGTAACTTTTTAAATTTAATACTACAACTATTAGAATTGACAAGATTAGGATATTTAAATATAAATTTGTTATATATTCTTGGGCGTAAATTATTACTATGATTAAATACTGTAACAAACAATCTTGGTTCATACAATCTTAAAGAATTCATAACTTTTTGTTTCTTAACCATGAGAATACAATTAAAAATTATTTCGATTTTTATGTATGAATTTTATTAATACAATATAATAAATTTGTCTTACGTTAAGTACATTAAAGTCTAAAAACAAATTTTGAGATGGAAAATCAATAGGTTTATGAAGACATTTTAATTATTTTTTTCTGTAATAAATAAAGTGGATTAAAATTGGATTTAAATGAGTTACCCCATCCTATAATTCCATACATAATTACCAATTGAAATAAAGTTAAATATATTGTGCGTAATAAACTTATTGACAAGTAATTCCTCAATAAAACAAAATAATATACTATTTTACGTAATTTATCACAAAGGTAATTAATGTGTTGGTTGAAAGCCACTGTCGTGTAAATTTCGAATTTGTTGTTATTGTTTAGTCAACTGTCCGAAGACAGGTTTGGACTTATGTAGACCTCGGAACTCAAGAATAATGTTATTTTACAAACGACTTCAAATGAGTGTAATTCTGAAAATATTGAGATTAGGACAAATGTTTAATGAAATTTTTTGCTGAGAATGTCTTCGGAAATAAGCTCCGTGAGGGACGGTAAGTCCTCGGGAATTATCCTGTATAAGATAGCACAGCGTTGGCGAGAATGTGACTCGCGAGACATTGTGGCTCGCAGTAATAACTGTGCATTTCGCTTGCTTCTAACCTCTGTCAACCCCCACCCTCTCGCTCACTGGAGTCAAACTCCGTTCCATTTGTATTTGTCTCTAACCTGCGAGTGGCATATGTCTCTCTCTAAACCATGTACGAAAGTTCCAAGTAGGATGGGAGGACGCATTTTTTTGCTGTCAATATGATGAGAATATTACATGTAAGATTTGTTCACAAGTATTGCTAGGAAAACGGTTGTATAACATAAAACGGCATTATACTACATGTTACTGATGAAACATTAAAAGGTTAAGTGTTATTGTTATCATCATCATCATCATCATCATCATCATCATCTCTGTACGTCGACCCTTTTTCAGCAGATGTACGAATAATGCGGTTAGCTCTTCAATTTGAACTCACTGATTTACTATGTGATGTCAAATGAAAGCTAGATGTAAGAACTTGACATATGTTGAACTTTTAAATCTTTGCCAAAAAATAAATATCCGAAGCTTTGTTCTTTCGCTTGCTCTGTTGAAGCCATGTTCGCTACAACTTAAGTTTGTGAAAAATTATTTTCAACAATTAAAATAGTAAAAACCAAATTTAGATCACGACTGACAGACAAATACCTTCGTGATCAACTACGACTGGCAGTAAGTGACATAATTCCTGATTTTGAAACTTTGTCGCAGAGACATTCTGAAGACAGATAATTTTAGGCTGTGATATTGTTAATTTACTTTTCATTTGTTTCTTCGTTACACTTACTAAATATTAGTTTGTAGCCTTGTACTGTATAAAATTATATTTAAGTTCTTGACATAAGGAAAATGAAAATCCGTTAATAAGTCAGACAGTTGCTTAACTTCCCCTTCGGGTGTCTGCCTCCCTCTCCATAGGTGCTATGCACGTTGCAGGTTACACAGTGGCTCGGCGCACGATTACATTTTCGCCACCGCTGACATAACAGGTAAAACATTTGAAAAGATTAATCAGTTCCAGAGCACATCCGTGAATGTGCTCGTTGAGTCTCTTTAGAATCTGTACTGTGTCTAGACGCAGCAGAGTTACGACATCACTTTCTCTCTTATCTGCTGAATAAGAATGTCAGACTTGTTCACTGTCTGTTGTTTGTCGCGTGGTTTTATAGTTTTGTTTGTGCGACTGGCATAGAGCTGCTTTGCGAAGAAAGGCTGAAGTATGAAACTACACATTGCCATCAGGAAATCCGTGACGCATTAGTGCAGTTGGTGATCGGCTGATAGAGGCGCTAGTGTTGTAGACAAACGACGTAGTTGTAGACCACTTCCATCAGATAGAACCGTAGTTGTTGCCATATAACTGTTATCTTTCATATAAAGTTTTCGTATAAAGATATACAGGATGGAAGCGAAATAATTCTGCAGATTTTCAGAACGAATAGCTCATTTTGTATTGTAGACCTAGGTAACACAAAACTGTAATATCATATTGATGAAAGTTCATAGTTTTTTTTCAGAAAAAAAAATGTTCTCCCCAACCCCACCCCCAAATGTCCACCCTCTTATTCGATAACTATTTCGAGTAGAATCACAGTCTAGTATATACAGTCGCGAAGCTCAATACGTAGTAAATACGCAAACATTAGATAGTTGCTCACCACTAGGATCGCTAATATCGCCTCATTACAGGCAATGCAAAATAGTACCGTCACAGTCTATTGTTTTTAGCACCCTCAAAACTCAAGCTTCGTGACTGTATATAGTAGACTGTGGTAGGATCGTGATTTTTTTCCATATCGATAGAAAATGTAAAAATGAATCATTTGTCCCTCTGGATAATTCAAGCTGGATCTCTTCGTTGACTTCGACATTGCGCTTTACGTATTATTGGAAACGGTATATGGATATACTGCGTACCAACAGTAATTTTATTATGTTAATAGACCAGTTGTTGCAATGCCGGAAGAAGAAGCTAGAAAATTTCACCTCTTTGGAATACAAATTCCACTTCAAATCACTTTGGCGTAGAAATACATATAGGGGAGAGTTGGGTAGTATCGGACATCGGGTAATATCGGACAGTGCGTTTCTTTCATCTACCAACAGATGGTAGTACCTGAATGACATGTTTACGTTTCTGTATGCGATATCACAGAAACGTAACAATGTTATTCAGGTACTATCATCTGGTGGAACATGAAAGAAACTCACTGTCCGATATTACCCGATGTCCGATACTACCCAACTCTCCCCTAACGCATTATAAATCACGGATTTATACAGGATGTTTCCGGGCGGGTGTTGTGAACTTTCAGGGATGATGGGGAAGGGCACATGTATCAATTTGAGATCAGGAACCCTGGTCCGGAAATGACTGAGTCTAAAGTTATAAGCAAAAATAGTTGTGTGGAAATGGAATTGTAATTTGGCACCACGTGCGCTCCTTCGGTTAACCTTTGGAACAGTCGTGGAAAAATGGTATGGGCCGGATGTCTCCTACGTGGGTACTCGGCCCGATACAATGTGTGAGCTTGTCTACTGTTCCCATTGGCTCATCCGCATTCGAAAATCTTATCTCCATATCCCGCTCTCGTGTACTCCTCCCTTTCACTAGGACTGATCGACTGGACACTGCAACTTGTACACATACACTGCTGTCTACAGACGTGCATATCAGGACCGACCATGTCCGTTACACATTACGCCATCTGCATTGCTTTAGTGTAGTTTCCTGTCCCCACCCCTCAGACAGCGCATTGAACGGAATACTGTACTGTTCTCCAACCAGGAGATCAACCGTGAAAGGAATGTGCTTACTATTGCGTCATCTATTGGAGCGAAGTAGATAGATAATATTACCGTTATAACGTCAGTTTAAAAACCATGCGCTCTCCTGCATATGTTATTTCCTGTATGGAGAGATTAAAAGACCAGGAGATTAACAGTGATCTAATTTTGTAACTAGTGTAGTATCAATATGTCTGTATCAATGTTATGGTTTGTGCTGTGAGAGCTAGCGAATAGAGATAAGAGTACCCACGTGTGTGACTTTATGACATCAACATTCATTCACAGCATCATCCCCCTTCCCTTCATTCCCTGGAGACTTTCTCGTGGTTGGAGCACAGTAGGTAGACAACGTAAATAACGTTGGATGAATACAGTATGTGTAAGATGTACAGATAAAGACACATAAATAAGGTGTACAGAGGAATAAAATTATTTAATATCCACAGAACTATTTTTGCTTATAACTTTCGACTCTGTCATTTCCGGACCAGGGTTCCTTATCTCAAATTGATACATGTACCCTTCCCCTTTCATCCCTGAAAGTTAGTAACACCAGCCCGGAAACACCCTGTATATACGAAAAGTTAATATTATTACTCGGTATAGTTTATAAACATAAAAGCTATACCCGCTCTTCTCTGAGATGTAATTCTTGTATTTCCCTTCGTTACCGTTAACGGGCTTTAATCCTCCTAACCACCACTTACGAAACACACGCTGTTTACAAAATGCATTGTCTTGTGACTAAGTTCTTTATTTTTACATTTCGAAATCTTGTGAACTAGGCTTAAAACCCCTCCTGTGCGACACCAAATCCATTCAACTATACTAAGTGTCATCCTTAACTTTAAGTACATAGAAATCCGGGCTCTTGATCATTACCCGTTCTGCTCTTGCTGCGTCTGTTCTGAGAATAATTTGTCTGATTTTTTTTTACAGTTTGTTTTTATTAATTGCGTGGAAGGAGTGAATAGTATGTGTGCAACTGTTTCCATGGATTTATTACTTTTGTCGGAGAGCGACGATTTATAAAGGCAGGGCGCGATGCGTTATTGTTTTAATTTTTTGTCTGAACGCTACAGCGGTTGTATCTGCATTTGAATTGACAATTGGAAGATAGTAGCTCGGCTGCGTATAAAATTACCAACTTGGTCTCAATTTCCACTCTCTGGCAGTCCTCGAAATGAATTCCACGGGGCTTTGTTAGGCTCTATTAGCTTCCGTTATCGCTACAATTCGGGTTTGCTCTGAATTGCGTTGTGTGGTGTGGGGGGGGGGTCTAGCCGTATAAAAGTGGTCCTGTGTCTCCACGCACAGCTTCACAGCCTGGTTAATATGGTGCTAGAGAACAACTGAATATCGAACGTAAATTCTCCTACCAGACATTCGAAATTATGTATTGAAACTTTTCGTATCTGGACTCACTGTTTTCTCTGGCTTCCGATGTCGGAGATCCTGTCCATATTCCTGCGGGTCCAGGTGTTATTTGCTTTGAAAAGTGTTGCGACAGGTTACGACTGCAAGTATTGTACAGGGTCATCATTTTATTTTTACTTCAACTTTTATTGTACCTGAGTTTTTGAATGCACTTCACTCCCACCCCCTCTACTAGTAACCTTACAACCGTCCTCCATACAGAACCAAGACCGCGTATGCAGTACTGAGTTAGTGAGTATAGTACGTTCCAGAAATATGTTCGCGTTTTCCAGTGACGAAAGAGCTTTCAATATTGAATCATATTTTCGCACAGGTACTGTCGTCCGTTTGCCTACGTCGCATCCCGATTTCCCCCATCTGCTTCTGTTCTCCCCTCTGTAAAGTCTAGTAGCTGGGCTGTCTTAGCTCTTTTCTGAAAACATTAATTTCTGTTAAGAATTGGACGTCTACGTAATATTATACAACTGTTTAAAATAACTTAAATAAAAGGCCCTCGTTAAGTAATTAACTGTCACGTGATTCCCCCCCCCCTTTCTACGACCCTGCGACAAAACCACTTGAACGGACAGTAGATATCATTTCTGAGTAATTTTATTTTTTCGGATCGGGCAGAAGTGAAGATTAAATTTACAGTACGTAAGGTATTCTTTTATAGAGTAGGTACAGAATTATTTTAACATGAATTACTCGTACGAAGGACGAAACTGGTAATTGGAATTAGGTACAATAGTCTATAGTGCGATAATATGCACAAAAGAACTGAAGCCTGTATCGAAATGAACGGCCACAATTTTCAAAAATGTGTTTAAATATCCATATTATGATTATTTTTCAATTCAACTTCATTCTCTATATTGTACGCTAATGTGCTGTAATAGTACAATATACACAACATCATTAATAAGTCCGAATGGATAGTTCAGTTCGTGAGTAAAAAACACCAAGTGTTAATACAGTACTGTATTTTGATTAAATAAAAACCTAATGAAAATTCTCAAACTCAAAATTGCGATATTTCCTAGTTTACGTAAATGGATGAACTACTTTTCTTCCCTCCTATACCTAGTAAAGTGATTTGTATTTTACGGCAGTATCATCGAATTCCAGTCTTGGAAGGGGGAGCAAGCGGTGTTTCCTGTTCTAGACTTTTAATCCAAAGATATAGCCAGGTTAATATTAAAAATGTTAGTAAAAATAAAATTATGTCCTTGTACTATTTTCCCATGTGATATCATCTCAACCTTAGAGTAGTATGGATGTACTAAATTGTACTACAACTGTGATGTGTTCACGGATCTCTTGACCTACCTCAAACGTAAATTTATTCATATGTGACAGTATATACTCATTATTTAATTGGATAAAATATAAATGGACAATTGAATTGTTTAAATTGGTGGATGGATCTGACCGTAGGTGGTAGGATGGATAGGTAGATGGATCGGATGGATGGATACGTGGATTGTTGAATCGGTTAGATGGATCGTTGGGTTGGATCCCATGTCGACGGACAGTTAGGTCTTACAGTTGGGTAGGTGAATCGGATGAATGGATAAGTAAATAGACAGGTGGATAGATGGATAAGTGAATCGTATAGATCGATAGATAGATTGAATGTATAGGGTAGGTGAATCAGGATAGATGAATAGATGGATCTGATAGATAAGTGGATCCGATAGATGAATGGATGGGATATAGGCTACAGTAGATGGACATTTAAATCGAATGGATGTAGCCTACATGTTATTAGGAAAGATTGATAGGTATGTCGGATGGATGAATAGATGTATTGAATAGATGGTTCTTCGGATCAGATATGGATAGAGAGCTGGATCGTGTAGATGGATAAGTAGCTCGAATGAATCGAGGATGGATGGATGGATGGTTGGATGGAATAGATGATGGGTGGATTAATAGATGAATAGGTGGATAGGATAAATAAATAGTTCGGACAGGTGGATGTCTGGTTCGGATATAGATACATAGTTGAATGCAATGTAGATGGATAGTTGGATCGTATGGATATATCAGATGGATAGGAGAATACGACGGATAGATAGGTGGATGCGATTTATGAATGGAGAAAGAGAGAGATTGGATTGATTGATGGATGGATGGATGGATGGATGGATGGATGGATGGATGGATTGAATTGATGAATGGAGATTTAGGTAGGATTGATGGATAGATGGATCGGATTGATGGATGAATAGATGGATCGGATTGATGGATTCATATGTGGATCGAATTGATGGATGAATGAATGGATAGGTGGATCGAATGGTTGAGTCATTAGATAGGATAGATGGATTGTTGGATCGAGTAGATGGATCGTTGCGTTGGATAGATGAATCATTGGAGCAGATGTAGATGGACAGTTGTGTCGTATGGATCAATAAGTGAATCCGATTGATGGTTAGATCGGATGGATGGATAAATGAACTGTATAGACCGATAGATGGATGGGATGAATCGGGTAGGTGAATTGGGATAGATGAATAGGTGGATGGGTGGATCGGCTGTAGATGAATAGTTGGATCTTGTAGATGGATCGGTGGATCGAATGGATCCGATGGATGGATGGATGATTATTTATTTAAATTGGTAAATTATATGGACGGATGGATGGGTGGATGGATAAATGAACTGTATAGACCGATAGATGGATGGGATGAATCGGGTAGGTGAATTGGGATAGATGAATAGGTGGATCGTTGGATCGGCTGTAGATGAATAGTTGGATCTTTTAGATGGATCGGTGGATCGAATGGATCCGATGGATGGATGGATGGTTATTTATTTAAATTGGTTAATTATATGGATGGATAGATGGATGGATGGATGGATGGATAGGAGGATATAGTTTCGCGTATGGGTGACTAGCTAGATCAGCGATCATCAACACAGTGCACCTTCGGGCTAGTGTCTCTTACCCGCGGATAAGACACTGCACTAGAATGCAATCGTAGTTGCTGGCGGGTATAGTTTCTCTCCCCCCTCTCTCTCTCTCTCTCTTCACGACGGTACATATTGCGACATCCTCCTTACCCGTTATCCATTTCAGCGGGTGCTGATGGCCACTGAGATGAGTGGTCGTATGGATTGTTAGGAGGAGGATTGAATAGATAAATAGGTAGGTAGGTCGGTGGATGGTTGTATACATAATTATATGGGTGAATGGATGCCTATAAAGATATTAGATAAAATGGGCGGATGGATAGATTAAATTCAATGCATGGATGAATATGGTTGTGCGAGTATAAATTGATGAGGAGATGATTGGATGGATAGGTGCATGGATAAATATGTGGATGTAGGTTAGTAACTGCTTAAATAGGTAGATATGCTGGTAGATCGTAGTAAACGGGTGTATGGATGGATTGATCGATATGTAGATGAATGTAGAGATTCTTTAGAATGAGAAGTCTAAGTGTCATTTGTTTCTATGGTGACAGTACAAGTCTCTCGTACTGGCACCGCACTGTTAGTGGGTTGGACGTCGAAATCAATGCTGGAATCGCTCACAGAGTCCCCAAGTCAATACCCAATACACCTTCGGGCCGTGTTATGACTCTCAGCCCAGATGTGTGGGGAGCACTCAGATCAATCCACCTGAGTAAGCAACTCGTGCGCCCCGGCAGAATTGGCGTCCCACTTGGATTTGAATCATTTCTAGGCTGTAAAGGTTGTTGTAATATGATGTGAACGTGAATTAAGAGTAACCTTGAAATCCGGATGACCCAGCAACAGGAAGCTTTTCACCAAGGGACTGGATTTCTATGGTGTCTGCCTTCTACCTTTTCCTTATTCATTCTGCCATTGATTAACATTGCTGTACGAAAGGCATGCCAGAAATGAGACGCTAAATGTGCAGTTATGTATGCGGATCGCTCCGATCTGTACGGACTGCATCATTCAAGCGTTGATTTTCGGGAGAGCAAATAAAAAAATGTACAACTTCAAAATTAAAATGTTTAGTGTCCTCTAAATATGTTTTATTTCTTAATTTCGAAAGTATTCGGTTTATGTAAAGAGTGATACTCTTTTTTTGTTAACCACAGTTTATAATAATAATAATAATAATAATAATAATAATAATAATAATAATAATAATAATAATAATAATGATTTATTTTAGCTGGCAGAGTTAAGGCCGTAAGGCCTTCTCTTCCACTCAACCAGCAAAAAGTATACATACATATGTATAAACTTACAAAGAATTCAATAATTTGATTTAGATAAGTGCTACATGTATACAAGAGTTATTTACGAATTAAACAACAAAATACTATGAACTATTAATTAAACACTGAAATACAAAGTATGTAGCAGAATTAAGCTAAAATACATAGAATGTTAATATATTTCAAATAATGTTAGATAATAGAAAGAGATTATTATGAGACAATTTTGAAAATACAGCACTATCAGGATGCATGTCTAAAGGAAGGAGTAACAATGTAGACAGTGATAGTTTAAGTCAATATGATTGGAGTGAAATGCTAAGAAGGTTATCTTTTAAGCTGTTTTTAAAAGTGTTTATTGTCTTGCAGCCCCTAATACTTTGTGACAGGGAATTCCACTGTCGCGAGGTGGATACTGTAAAAGATGATTAATAACGAGATGTTCTATGAAGAGGTATACTTAACGCGCCACAGATAAGTGATCTGGTATTTACGTCGTGGTTAGAGTATAGATAAGAGAAACGAAACGAAATGTAATTTGGTGTTGAAGTGTGCAGAATTCGAAAGAGTAAAGACAAAGAGTGTAAAGTTCTGCGTTCTTTAAGTCGGAGCCACAAAAGACTTGCGAAGGACGGTGGTATGGTATATAGACGGTGGTATATAGAACATGCAGTAAAAATTTCATGTTCCTAGCATCAGAATTTTAAGAGAATTACACTTCGAACCTGACGAAATGCGCTGAAAAAAAATGTGAGAAAACAGCTTGTAAAATTTGCTTGGAATTAAAGTTTAAGGGTACAGCCATTTATGTATTGCAAAATTTGTATGCTTTCGAGCGCCGCAGAATTTGAAACATGCTTAACGTACACGTAAGAGAGCAGTGATTTATTTTTCACAAGAAAACGAAAATGCGATTTTTTTTTAACCGAAAATGACCTAACTTTCTTCCCCCTTAACCATTCTGACGACCTTCAATGCTACATCTCTTCCCGCTTAGATCGAATAAATGACGCTATAGATAAATTGAACAAAGACATTGACTCGATTGTGACATGGACAAAGAAATTCCATCTTAATATCAATCCTGGAAAGACACAAGCAATCATATTAGGACACAAACGGCAAACCGACGCGGTAAAACACCTCGACATTTCCCCCGTTAAAGTAAGTACAGTGCATATCCCTTTCAGTTCTTCGGTAAAAAATCTTGGCATTCACATGGATAATAATCTCAACTGGGACATGCAAATCACAGAAACCTGCAGAAAAGTATATTCTGTTATTCATGTGCTAAAAAGGATAAATGTTCATCTTCCCTCTTGCTTAAAAAAGTCCCTTGTGCAGACCCTTGTATTTCCCTATTTTGACTATGCTGACATTTTACTGACTGACCTTTCCAGCGACAACAAAATGAAACTTCAACGTGCTCATAATTTGTGTGTACGTTTTGTAAGCAATGTTCGTAAATATGATCATATTACCCCATCCCTGGAAGCAATAGGTTGGCTTAAACTAGATAAGAAAAGAAATTTACATTCACTTCTCTTTCTCTTCGAAATCTTGAACTCTTCTATTCCTTCGTACCTGTCGTCTCGCTTCACTTACCTTTCTTCCCACCACAATCTGAACACACGCTCTCGCCATGAAACAATACTAACAATACCATCCCATCGCACCTCCTCATACTCATCCTCTTTCACAATAGCCCTGCCAAGACTCTGGAATTCGTTACCTGCTAGCATCAGGGACTGTCGAAATAAAATTGAATTCAAACGCAAACTTACTAGGCACTTGGTCAGTAATTGAGACTCGTTCAGACATGGTTTCTTGTAAATAGTTCTTTTAATCTACCACAAAATATCTCAATATCCGGTAATTTCATCACTATAGAATTTTGTTATTGTAGGTTTAATTTGTAATTTAGTAAATACAAAAATATTCTTTGTTCTTAACTGCTATGATAAAATGTCTAACTTTCATTAATCAGGTATTCTTGTCGTACTTTAATTTTTATTGTAATTGTAATTGTAAATTTAATATTAATTGTAACCTTATTGTTCATGTTATAGTTGTACTCCCCTGGTAGAGGGGCAGAGAAGGCCTGACGGCCTTATCTCTACCAGGTTAAATAAATAAATCTAAATCTAAAATCTAAATCTAAATCATTCTGCTACCAAGGTTTATTACAACTTAGTAATATCAAGGGGGATAATACAGTTGCCCCAATCAAAATCATATAGCAATCTTTGCTAAGCATTTGGAATAATTATAAATGTGTATATTGTTAAGGACCACAGAAAATGTAAAAATGTCAAATAATTTTTTTTAATACGGAGTGATTCAAGAGTCCCGTTCAATTTTATTAAAAGTGTATACCAAAATTAATGAACTTGAAAATAATGTTATTACTGACACTATATGAAAACATATCAAGAAAGTTACTTGCATTCCTTCCATTTCAAGCCAAACTCGTCAATACTATGTAGTTTTGGCAAGCTGGAAAACAAATTTACAAGCTATGAACGTCAGTGTACTCTAAAACTGACGCACCATTATCATTTTTTTTTCTTATTAGCTTTCATTGCTTCTTTACTTGTAACTTTTTCTATTCTGTAAACTGCCATTGTTTGTTTGTTTGTTTGTGTACTTGTTTACCTTTTCTCTTACTCTGTTATCTTTCATCATCTATTTGTTCTTGTATTGTTTTCTATGCTTTGTCTAATGGCAGCCTCTAATTTGAGGAAGCTTTGGCAAATAAAAAAATAAATAAAATAAAGATATTTGTTGATATTTAAATATTCAAATAGTCTACCATCTATAGAAACAAGAGCATCTCCAAAACATTTGTTTATAATAACAATTTCTAAAAATAAATAAATAAAAATATGAATCTAAGAAAATAAATTTTAGTTTTTTTTTAGTTGAAATTAAAATATTCAAAGTTCACCTCTATTACAATGAACATGTCGGAAAAAAGGGTTTACTAGTAATTATTTCTAACAAAATCGTTCTTATAATAACCATAACACACAGAAATAAAAATTGATAAAAGAAATTAAACCAAAGATAATGATATTCATGACAATATGAATAACTATATAAATAACGATATAAATAACACAATAATTTGGAAGCTTACAAATTCAAAATATAGACAGTTAGGCTACAAATTGAATTTCATATCCTGGAATTTTCATGACACAGACTACCAAGAGCGGTAACAGGACCATCCCACATGAATAATGCCGATTACTGCTTAAAGCAGATTAATTATTTGTGTTATTCTTATTTTAAAATGTTAGTAGGTCTATAACGGATATATACGTGAATTTTCAAAAGTTAATATGGAGAAAAATAAAAATAAAATTCAAAAGCCATTAGTGGGGTAATCCTACTACCCCCTTTTTAGCAGGAGGGTTAAATAAATAAATAAATAAATAAATCAGTAAATAAATAAGTCAGTAAATAAATCAGTAAATAAATGTCGGTAAATAAATCAGTAAATAAATAAGTCAGTAAATAAATAAGTCAGTAAATAAATGAATAAATAAATAAATAAATAAGTCAGTAAATAAATAAATAAGTCAGTAAATAAATAAATATGTATATATAAATGAATAAATCAGTAAATAAATAAATCAGTAAATAATAAACAAGAACTGCGCACCAACTGTGCAAAGAGATGTAAATATAGTCTTAGTTGTCCTTGCTGTAAGCAGCGATAGATCTGCAGCGTTTCTTGCACTTTAATATATGGTACTTTTCACATTTTTCTGAGCACAAAACACATAAATCAGTAAATAAATGAATAAATAAATAAATAAGTCAGTAAATAAATAAATAAGTCAGTAAATAAATAAATAAATCAGTAAATAAATAAGTAAATAAATAAGTAAATAAATAAATAAATCAGTAAATAAATAAATAAATCAGTAAATAAATAAGTAAGTAAATAAATAAATCAGTAAATAAATAAATAAGTAAATAAATAAATCAGCAAATAAATGAATAAATAAATAAATCAGTAAGTAAGTAAATAAATAAATAAATAAATCAGTAAGTAAATAAATAAATCAGTGAATAAATAAATAAATCGGTGAGTAAATAAATAAATCAGTGAATAAATAAATAAATCAGTAAATAAATAAATAAATCAGTAAATAAATAAATAAATCAGTAAATAAATCAATCAGTGAATAAATAAATAAATCAGTAAATGAATAAATAAATAATTCAGTAAGTAAGTAAATAAATAAATAAATCAGTAAGTAAATAAATCAGTGAATAAATAAATAAATCAGTGAATAAATAAATAAATCAGTGAGTAAATAAATAAAACAGTGAATAAATAAATAAAGCAGTAAATAAATAAATAAATCAGTAAATAAATAAAATAAATCAGTAAATAAATAAATAAATCAGTAAATAAATAAATAAATCAGTGAATAAATAAATAAATAAATCAGTGAATAAATAAATAAATAAATCAGTAAATAAATAAATAAATCAGTGAATAAATAAATAAATAATAAATAAATAAATAAATCAGTAAAGAAATAAATATTTTTACTGTGCAGACTAACTGAACCATATCGGCTTCAATTACTGAAGGTTTCAATTATTAGTTCCGAATGTATCTTCTAGGATACTGACCATTGGAACGTCCTGTTGTGCAGCATGCATCTCTCGCGATGTGCAGTGCTTTTTTTAGCCCGTCATCTGTCGTTCCCATCCGGGGCACTATTAAATAATAAAGAGGGTCGGTTGACTCTGACGTCATGGGACAACTACGTCACGAGGGGGATCGATTAGACATAGCATTATCTGTTATGATGACGTCAGTTAATACGCTACCTGCCAGATTCCAACTTTCAGTGGTGTAACCGTGCAAGTGCGTCGTGCCTGCTTACACTACAGAGGTACCTGGATCGATCCCCGGGGGTTACGTTTCTCGTTGCGGTTTTCGCGGTTTCCCCCCGAGCGCCTGGGACTTGAGCGTCTGCTCTTCGAGAAGTGGGTCACGATGGATATCTTCTTGGGGATGTTCTGTTTTCACTTTCGTGCGCACTCAATGTCTGTCCCAGGCATCCAATTATCGTTGACTCAGCTGCTCGGAGAAAAATCATAGATTTATAGTAAATCGTCGTTGTTCCTGCAATAACTCCTATGTGAAATAATAATGTATGAAATTTTTCAGTAGGAAGAAACAACACATTTATTCTTCTATGGCAGTAGTGCATAAGAGATCGTGAATTCTTACATTTTCGAAAGAAATAAATATAATTACGTAGGCCCTATAGGAGATTTTATCATTTGCTATATCACTATTTAAGTTACTTAATAGAGCAAAAATCTGAAAATCGATAAATATGTCACATAGGAGTTATTGCTGTAACAACTACTAAATACCATTGAAACAGTTGTCGGATACGTCATCCTTTAAATTCAAAGAATGAGACAGACTTTTGTGTACTAATTTGATTTCACGGAACAGTTTGTATAAAATGTTATTTTTATGATCTCATTTATTTACCTACTTACTTATTTACAAATGGCTTTTAAGGAGCCCGGAGGTTCATTGCCGCCCTCACATAAGCCCGATATCGGTCCCTACTTTGAGCAAGATTAATCCAGTCGTCCCTAACATCAAATCCCATCTCTCTTAAATCCCTTTTAATATTATCCTCCCATCTACGTCTCGGCCACTCCAAAAGTCTTTTTCCCCTCAGATCTCCCAACTAACACTCTATAGCGTCGTTGTTCCTGCAATAACTCCTATGTGACAAATTTATCGATTTTTAGATTTTTGCTGTATTAAATAACTTACAGCAATTAATAAAATCTCCTATATGTGATTCTGTTCCTTTCTTTCTAAAATTTAAGAATTCAGTCTTATGTACTACTGCCATGGAATGAATAAATGTGTTTTTCTTCCTACTGCACAATTTCATATTTTGCACATAAGTTATTCCAGGAACAATGACGATATGCATTTCTGGATTCACCCATACGTGCCACATGCCCTGCCCATCTGAAACGTCTAGATTTAGTCCGTAATTATTTTAGGTGAAGATTACAATGCGTGCAGTTCTGCGTTGTGTAACTTTCTCAATTTTCTTGTAACTTCATCACTCTTAGTCCCAAATATTTTCCTAAGCACCTTATTGTCAAACGCCCTTAACCTCTATTCCTCTCTCAAAGTGTGAGTCCAAGTTTCACAGTCGTACAGAATAACCGGTAATGTAACTGTTTTAGAAATTCCAGCTTTAAGCTTTTTTGGGAGCAGACTAGATGGCAAAAGTTATGTTGGGGCTTTTACGATGATGGATTGTTAGTTCTTCGTCCAATCCCCAAGCTGGAGGACCACCCCTTACCGGTTGTCCGCGACTACTTATTCAGTATATTCGTAGCTACCCTCCATATCTGGAGGTTATCTCCTCTATCTCCAACCTGAGGACGCGCCGTGCCGTTGTGGCAGGTACCCACTATTACTATTCTTAGTAGCAATAAATGACCTTCCTAAATTCATTAAAGCTGTAACAATTATGTATGCTGATGACACTACATGCTTATGTTCTAGCTCTACTCTGAATGAATTACATGCTCTAACCAATGATATTCTATCACAGATGGCTTTATGGTTTGAATCTAATGGTTTTTTGCTTAATCAAGAAAAGACTATCAACATAACTTTTACCCTAAATCATGTAATAAAAAAGGACAACATACAAAACTGTACCAGATTTCTAGGACTTTTTATAGACTCCAGTTTAACATGGGAAAAACATATCGAATATACAGGGATATAATTTTATTTTTACTAACATTTTTAATATTAACCTGTCTATACCTTTAGAGAACCGGAAACACCGCTTGCTCCCCCCTCCAAGACTGGAGTTAGATGATACTGGCGTAAAACACAAATCACTCTACTAGGTATAAGAAGGAAGAAAAGTAGTTCATCCATTTACGTAAACTAGGAAATATCGCGATTTTGAGTTTGATAATTTTCATTAGGTTTTTCTTTAATCAAAGTACAGTACTGTATTAAGAATAAGTGTTTTTACTCACGAAGTGAGTTGTCCATGCGAACGTATTCATTATGCAGTGTATATTATACTGTCTACAGCACATTAGCGTACAATATAGAGAAAGAAGTTAAATTGAAAAATAATCATAATATGAATATTTAAACACAATTTTGAAAATGGTGGCTGTTCATTTCGATACAGGCTTCAGTTCTTTTGTGCATATTATCGCACTATAGACTATTGCATCTAATTACAATTGCCAGTTTCGTCCTTCGTACTAATAACTCATGTTGAAATAATTCTGTACCTACTCTAGGTACTGTAAATTCAATCTTCACTTCTGCCCGATCCGAAAATATAAAATTACTCAGACATGCTATCTACTGTCCGTCCAAGTGGTTATGCCGCAGGATTGTAGAAAGGGAGGAAATCACGTGACAGTTAATTACTTAACGAGGCCCTTTTCTTTAAGTTAAATTAAACAGCTGTATAATATTACGTAAACTTCCAATTCCTAAGAGAAATTAATGTTTTCAGAAAAGAGGTAAGACAGCCCAGCTATTACAGAGGGGCGAGCAGAAGCAGGTGGGGGAAATCGGGATGCGACGTAGGCAAACGGACAATACCTGTGCGAAAATATGATTCAATATTGAAAGCTCTTTCGTCACTGGAAAACGCGAACATATTTCTGGAACGTACTATACTCAGTAACTCAGTACTGCTTACTATCTGCGGTCTTGGTTCTGTGTGGAGTTGGAACTTCCTTAGTAGAAGGGGTGGGAGTGAAGTACATTCAAAAACTCAGGTACAATAAAAATTGAAGTAAAAATAAAATGATGTCCCTGTATATGCACAAAATTTTCAAGAGTTATATATTTATTAAAGAAATTAGTGACTTGCGTTTCTCAAAATTATTTAAGATGGGCCTACTTTTCGTTCTTTCAGTCGATAATTAGGTATGCCTTAATTTTCTGGGGAAATGGTAGCAAAATTGGGACTGTCTTGATTTTGCAAAAGAAAGCCATTAGAATTCTATGTCATTCAAACTATATTGAACATTGTCGACCTCTTTTCAAACAATCACAGATATTAACTGTCATAAATTTATATATATACGACCTAGTCCTTTACACTCGACAAAATATGGACAATTACTCATTAATAGCCAATATACATGATCATGAAATTAGAAATAGTGACCAAATTAATATCCCATACTGTAGATTACATAAAACTAGTACAAATATTTCTGTCATGGGGATGAAATTATATAATAAGCTTCCCAGTCAATATTATAAGTTACTAACCAATAGTTTCAAAGCTAGATTTTATAATTGGCTTTTAATTAATCCTTTCTACTCTGTAGATGAGTTTCTTAACATAAATTCATACGAAATTGTTTTTTAATAAATAATGTTATTTAGATTAGTTACAAATTATTACATAGGAGTGAAGTGTTTTCATTAATTTTAGAGTTTCAAAATGTTTTGTGTTTTCATTCTAATTACTGTTTTCAATTATATGTGTATTTTCAAATGTATGTTTATTTTTTTTTGTGACGAAGCCTATCACTGTATGTTAAATGGCTTAATATATTGAATTGAATTGAATTGAATACTTGGCGTATTTATCTACACGTCCCTAAATTCACAACCTCAACTTACCTACTTATGAAGTAATTTGTTAAAAGTCACCTTATCGTTTGTTAACTAACATATCCAATTAATAACTCGTTCTTAACTCACTAACTGAAAACTGCATACTTCACTCATCTATTCACCTCTTCACTAACTCCCAATCTTGACCCACTAACTCCTTAATATTCAATTCACTGATTAAGTAACTAACCTTCACCCCTTCCACATTCATTTGTCATTTAAATCACTTACTCCTGTTCATTCATTCATTCATTCATTCATTGCCTCATCCATTAACTCATATTTTTATCTACTAACCCATTAACTATCGTATACACTCATTAACACACTCTCGTCCACCGCTGTGGATTGGGAGCCCGTTCACACGATACGGGAATTTCTCGAAACTGGCATTTATTGGAATCGATTTCATCCGGAACAGCAGTGTACACATGGTTCGATTTTTCCCGTATATAACTTAAATTTCGATAGGAAATCTAATAGAGAATAATTTATCCCTCTGGCGTATTTCAATGGCGTGGACGGTTTTCGTGTAAATTTAATTTTAAAAACCTGTAATATCAAGCCACTGCACACAAAATCAACAAAGATACAAAATCACAACATGAACACGACTCACAACACAAATAGAGACTTTAGGACACACTAAATTATCCTTCGCTTCAAGTTGAAGAAAGGACTAAACACAATTAAATAATTATTACACACTCACACGTGCATAATATTATTTACAGAGCAGGTAGATGAGAAAGTGACGCAACTTCCTCTAGTTCAGTGGTTCGTCGCCGAGTGGCGCTAGCTCTGTTGTCCGACCCAGTTTCAGAATTGCTATTCGACTGTATACAAAAGGTTTTAAAAATAACCCATCAGTTAAGAATGCATTGCGGAGAACTTTGTCGCAATATTTTACTTGCTTAAAAAATGTAATATTACTACAATAACAAATTGTGAGCTATATATTATATCCCTGAAATAGGAAATATAAAAACTGGAACATTGTGCCGGCTTTAACCAGAAGTACGCAAAAAAGATGTACAGTTTCGCAAAAATGAACATTTTTATGGCATTATAAAGTACGTATTGCTATGAAATTTACCCATTAGTTGCAGTTGTATTTGGTTTTTACGTAATTCAGGGGGGAAAAGAAATATTACTGCAACTCATACTTACAAATTAAGCTTCGATATTATATCTATGATAGTGCAAGTTTTGATCTTTTGAAATATCTAGGTTATTTTGTGTTTTGTAAAATTAAAACACGAAATCACAACATGAACACGACTCACAACACAAATAAAGACTTTAGGACACACTAAATTATCCTTCGCTCCAAGTTGAAGAAAGTACTAAACACTATTAAATATTTATTACACAATCACACCTGCATAACATTATTTATTTTAGTTAATTTTTATGTGAAACAACGAGTCAGTCAGGATAGGGACGCTTTGTCAGAAGGAAGTGAAATAGGGAAAGGAGTACTACAAGGATGCCCTTTATCACCTACCCTGTCCAATATTCACTTAGAGGATTTATTGAAGAACTATTTTCAAAACATGGGAGGAGAATAAAATGCATAAGATTTTCTGATGATATTGTGTTGTTAGCTGTCAGGAAGTAAAAAAAGAGAATAGCAATGGCTTTTAGTAGAAAAAGGAGCATCTTCTGCGAACCTCTGGAAAAAGAACTAAGGAAGAGACTAGTGAAGTGCTTTGTATGGAGTGTGGCATTATATGGAGCAGAAACATAGATATTACGACGAAGTGAAGAGAAGCGACTAGAAGCATTTGAAATGTGGATATGGAGAAGAATGGAGAGTGTGAAATGGATAGACAAAATAAGAAATGAAGCTGTGTTGGAAGGAGTGGGTGAAGAAAGAATGATGCTGAAACTGATCAGGAAGAGAAAAAGGAATTGGTTGGGCCACTGACTGAGAAGAAACTGTCTATTGAAGGATGCACTGGAAGGAATGGTGAACGGGAGAGGAGTTACGAACAGAAGAAGATATCAGATGATAGACGATAGTAAGATACAGGGTGATTCACGAGGATTTACCGTCACTTACGGGGCTTATTTCCGAAGAAATTCTGAGCAAAAAAAGTCACATAAACATTTGTCCTAATCTCAATATTTTTAGCGTTACACTAATTTGAAGTTGTTAGTAAAATACCTTTCTTCTTCATACGATGAAATATTATATGTACTTCGGTACATTAAAATAATATATATCTTTCTTCTTCAGTTTTAAGGGTAAAAAAATATTACAAATAGAGAATGAACTATTCAGAAGTGTCATTTCTTTAATTGACTAGTTTCCTCCAGCTAAAAATGTACAGATTTTGTTTTTAAATTTTAAAGTAAAAGTGACACCCTTTTTAGGCACTTGTCACAAAAATTGTTACAAAATAATCATACGACTCTAGGAACTTAATTATTTACAGTTTAATTATGCATCCTAATGTACAATCGTAAACAATTTACAAGAGTGGTGTGATTTATAACATTTGTTGTGATAAATGCGTAAGAAAATGTAATTTTGTAGTTATAAATCGAAAAAAAAAAAATTCTGTATTAAGCAACTATGGCATTCATAATTCATTTTTAGTTTCAGAGTATTAGCTAATTAAATAAATGATACTCCTCAATGGTTCAGTCTTTATCTGTAATATTCTTTTACCCTTAAAACTCAAAAATAAAGGTAAGCTATTTTACAAACAATTTCATATTAGTGTAGTTCTGCTCATCCGACTTCAGTACAGGATACACCTCTGCCATACCTTTCAGACCACAAGACCGCTCCTGGGCGCTGCGTAAATCCAAGCATGATGCTGCATATCTATTCCAACGAATTTCAACGATTCATAATTACGCAATAACTATTTGTAAATGCAGTTTCATGGTAGTTACTATGTAAAAGGTCATAAGAAAATAATTGTTTCATATCTGAAAGGACTGTATACGCTGCAAAACCTTCATTTTAGACTAATTTAATTTAATATGTTACCATTTTTAAATATGTACATTCATTAATGTTTTATCTCATATTTTATATTTTACATTTTAATACAATATGGTTAATGTAAACCATTGCACATCACCACAAGAGTTCAATAGAGGTAACAGTGATCTGAAGATGGTTTACAAAACCGAAAACGTTCATCAAGTAGAATGAAATAAAAATATCACATTATTATAAGTTTATGACGGACTTAAAAGAAAATATTGTTAAATTAACAAAACTTATCGGAACAAAAATGGGTATGAAATTAAAAAAAAAATCTGAAAATACTGAGATTAGAACAAATGTTTAATGACATTTCTTGCTCAGAATGCCTTCGGAAATAAGCCCCATAAGAGATGGTAAATCCTCGTGAATCACCCTGTATATGAATTATATTTGGAGACAAAGAGGCAGAAAATATAAAAGATTGGAGAAAGCTGGGTTTGCTGTGAAGGACCTGCTCTTGACCAGGAAACTATGAATGAAAATGAAACTTTTCTATATTGGTTCTGTGTTTGCTGCTTTCAAGTTGCCGTGGAGTAATACGTCAATTCGATAGCCTGTGTCCCTCCATGGTCTACGCCTTGAATAGCGCACGGAGCCAGTTAAGGACGAGTTAATTAGATTACATTGTGTAAGCCTTGAAGTGGTCGCATTATTGATGTCTCGTGCTTTACATTCGCTAATGAAGCTTACAAACAATTTCTATGTCCTGGAAATGCCCTGTTCGTCGCTGTGTACGCAGGATAGGGGCGTGTTTTTTCAGGATAATGTTGAGCAAGGTTATCTGGTGTGCTGTAAGCTCCTGGACTTGGGTAATTGAATTAGCAAAGTCTGCACTTAACCAACATAGCCTCTCCTCTTTACGGAAATGGGTTCTGGTCATATCAGTTAAACCTTTAAACTCCCCGCTACCACACAAATGTCTGAAAACAACTGGAGGCAGTGCTGGCTGGGCCTTGAGCGCCAGCTCGTGTTTGCTCTTGCAGCTCGTAATGAAATAGCTGGGGAATACAAAACTTGAGTCCCAGTGCAAAAATTTGCGGTAAGCTGGATACATGTTTGGGAAAATATGCACTAAGCGGAGCCGCTTTCCTTGGCTCTCTTGACGATCTTTCGTCATTCTGATGCTCTGTCCCTTTATTTTTCAACCTCTCACTTTCGAGTTTATTGCATTTTCCATTACATCACCCGTATGTCGAATACGCATCATCATGCTTACAAAAAGGCACTTTTCATTGTCAGTAGTTTATTTTGTGTGCACAGGATTGGAATTTTGGAGTAAGAGGGAAAGGAAAGTATCCGTGTTCTGAAATTTATCCGAATTAGCTTATAAATCTACTTGGTATGACACATATACAGAAATATAATTCACATTTTCATGAATTTCTTCCGTGTTTTGATTTTTATTAAAGTACTAGCCGTACCTGTGCGCTCCGCTGCACCCGTTAGAAATAAATATAAAGTAATTACATAATTAAAATGGGACATTTGATCCAGGGAACATTCGTGTTTGATAGAAGGATAAATCGTTTAATATGTTACTTAATTTAAATTGGATCCAAATAATTAAAATGCGATCATTTTGGTCCAGAGACCACTCATTGATGCAATGACAATTCCTTTAACATGTTTCTAATTTTTATTACATGCAACCATAGCTTAATGAAGATTGACATCATTTAGATTTAATGTGTATACTTTATTTTACTTGTTATAGGTTTCCATTGAATTATGGTAATAACTTAATTTTAATCCTTGTTTTCTACGTATTCAGTAAATGGCGTTTGGCCCACTATGGTTCTGAACCCTTCAAATAACTTAAATTATATTATGTAATATTACATTACATATATTATATTATATTATATTATATTATATTATATTATATTATATTATATTATATTATATTATATTACATTATATTATATTAAAAGTTACTGTAATAACATTATAGCATTATGTCCATCTAGAGAAACTACCCTTTCCAATGGTGAAATAATTAATTATACAAATCGGTTAATTTAGCTTCCGATATTACTTCATACAAACACAGAAACATTCTCTGTAGGCTATCTTTCATAGCTTTTGATTGTTGCTGTCCAAGGCCCCTTATAGACGAAGTCATTTGTTTTTTATTTCATTATACGGCCTTAGATGGCAGTTATTTTATTTTTAAAACTCCTTTATCTCATTAAATATTAGTCCTATCAAAATTTTTCAAGGAATAATACTTATCGCAAATTATTTTCAAAGGAACTTTTGTTATGTAACATTTTTCACAAAAATCAATAATAAGCGAGATATTTCGATTTATTTAATTCAGGCCCCCTTAAACCCCCCTTTTAAATAATGTATTTTGAATGCCATATAGCCTAAAATCTAAGTTACAACGAACATAATTTATATTCCAATTTTCATCGAAATCCGTTCATCCATTATCGCGTAAAAGGTAACAGACAGACAAACAGACAGACATACAAACAAAAATTTCAAAAAAGAGATTTTCGGTTTCAGGGTGGTTAATTATATATGTTAGGACCAATTATTTTTGGAAAATCGAAAATTACCAGAAAAATTTCGGCTACAGATTTATTATTAGTATAGATCTAAGAGAGAAAATAGCATGGTAGCGACTTCTCCAAGAAGGAAAGTGCTTATGTGTACTAATCATTTAACGTGGTCAAATTAAATACATTTTTAGGTGAATTTCATGTTGCCAGACAAAATAACTTTTAATATTAAATCATACTAATCCTAATTACGAACATAATATGCGAGAAGTCCAAGAGAAAAATATACTACTTCATTAATAATTGAGGCGTTCAGAACTAAAGTGGATCAAGTCCATGAACCGTAGTTTTGAGATAATAGGACTTAAAGTTAACCTGCTCTAGTGGATTATCTAATTTCACTAGACATAATTTTATTGCTCCATTCTCAAATTCTAGATTTATAAAATATAAACATGTGATGTTTGATGCAACGCTTTGGTGACTTGATCCACTATGGCTCAAAACATCGTGAACAAATAGTCTGAGCCAAAAGTGAGTAGTGTCACCTTCCGGCGAATGTGTGGAAATTAAGACCTGATCTATTACTGCTCGGAAAAGCTCCAACTTCAATCAGAAAATGAATTAAACTCAATGTATGAAAATTTGTGACTTAATCCACTTTAGCTCTGAACGCCTCAATTATTGAACCATTTAGGAAACACCTCGCAACATAAAGTTGAGATGTGGTAAATCGGAACACATTATTATTGTTAATACTATATTATTATTATTATTATTATTATTATTATTATTATTATTATTATTATTATTATTATTATTATTATTATTATTATTATTTTGTTAATACTTTATTATTATTATTATTATTATTATTATTATTATTATTATTATTATTATTAGTGTTGTGGGATTTAAATTTCTGTTGTAAGATTAATCGATAAAAATATTTAATCGAATAATCGAGTCAATTAAAATTAATCGGTAGTAGTTACTATTAATTATTATTTTGTTAATACAAACTCATACTAAAAAATGCGACAATATTTCTCTCTCGGAAATTGCTTACTTAAAAGCACACTAGTATTGTTACTTTCTAACTGTAAACCAGGTAGCGTAGGGAAAATCTTCGCACAAAGACTTCAGAAAGAGATGGAGATATGAGGACAGTGATCTAGTCTATCTCTATTGAAAGTTGAAACACACTGCGAAACCCATATTAAATTTTATGGTTTTCCAAGAAAACTTCCACCTTGTTGTCAACTCATCTTCCTAGCATATGAAATACGTATTTTTTTCGGATTCGTCCCTCTCATCCCTTATAAAATAGCCATGTCTACACTGTGTGCAAGTGAGAGCATAACTACCTTCTTTTCTTTCTGAAATTTGGTAATTCGATTACAATAGGGACCAGTCTTCTGTTTCGACCGCTGTAGTTTTACAGTTGCAGTTTCTATACTGAGGTTGTATATGAAGGTAGTGTGTTTAGTTTGATAAAGAAAAAAAAATCGGTTTTCTGTGGTTTGTGTCATATGAGAATTTGAGAGATAAACTCGGTGAAAAGTTTGCATTTAAATTGAACGATCGTGGAAAAGTGCTTGATACAAAAAAAGTTTTTTCGTGTTTAGTGATGCAGGAAACATTGTTACTAAACGTAGAGCGGCACTTAATCGGAGCATGTGAATGCACTCACACGTTTAAAATCATGGATGAAGCGGTATTAACTAGATGAGTATACTTTTCGTTATTTATGTTTGTCTCAAAAATTCCCGGAGAAATTGACACAATAAATTATGTCTCATAATAAATATGTTGATAAATAATTAAAATAGTTGTTTTGTAATATAACAATACTATATATACAGATATACAACATTTAATACTTATGCTTATCACAAGTTAAATTTAACAATAATTGTGTATTACAGTATATTAAAACATTTTTTCAACTCGAACAAAACTCGATTAAATATTTTGATCGATCAACAGCACTAATTATTATTATTATTATTATTATTATTATTATTATTATTATTATTATTATTATTATTATTATTATTATTATTATTATTATTTCAGTACGTAGCATTGTGATTTTACATTCTTTGGTGATATTTGAAACACTGCAAATTTAGACTTTTAGAACTAAACTTACGTGAACCTCACTATATCTATGAAAAATATTGGAGAGCAACAGGATAAATGACTTTGTTGCCAATTGTCCGGTATTAGACAACAACAATAGCTAAAATCAAGTCGCTCTAATTTCCGGCAGCCAATCACGTTGCAGGTCGGCTACATTTAAACGTGTGCGTCTTGTGATTCGCTGATGAAGACGTTATGCATTTCCTAAGGGTCGATAAATACTAATATAATCGCCCGCCAGTTCGGCTCTTTCGTTGGCGTTCGCAGAAAGCAGACGAGGACGTTATTTGCTGCGTTTGATTTATTATCATAAGCTACGACATGATAATGTTTAACGGTGAGGGAAATAGATTCCTCGTCTGGTAGCTCGGCAACGCAAGAACAAAAATGGCGGACGATACTAGCTACCTGGACTTTATAGAGCCTTCACTTCCTAAGACGTAAGCAAAGAGGAGTCACGCCGGGAATAACGGCGTCGCCACTATAGAAGTATTCTCTGTTATGCAAGCGAAACTTGGACATTATCTAAGGAGACAGAAGCTAAACTAGGTATATTTGAACGCAAAATACTCAGAAGAATTTTTAGACTAGTGCAAGAAAATATGCAGTGGAGAAAACGTTATAATAACGAGCTATATAAATTATATAGAAGTTTCGATATTGTTACTTTCATCAAATTAAGGAGGCTTGAATGGGCCGGACATGTCTATCGGATGGAAGGGAACAGAATACCAAAGAAGATCTTAGAAGGGAAAATACATGGTAAAAGACCAATTGGAAGACCCAAAAATAGATGGATAGATGCGGTAACGATCGATTCTCAGGACTATCTCGGAACAACTGCCTGGAGAAGATTAGCACAGGACAGGGACAGTTGGAGGAAGAAAATTGAGGAGGCTAAGGTTCGACTTTGGGCTGTGATACCATCGTAGTGGTAGTAGTAGTAGTAGCAGTAGCAGCATTGTGATTTTACATTTTTTGGTGATATTTGAAACACTGCAAATTTAGACTTTTAGCACTACACTTACGTGAACCTCACTATATCTATAAAAAAAATATTGGAGTACAAGAGGATACATGAGTTTGTTGCCAATTGCCCGGCATTAGACGACAACAACTAATTGTATTATGTTTTTATTTCAATGATGTAATTTTGGAAGCTTTTTCTTTAAGATTCATTAATTTGTTCCCGCTTTATATCTATTACCTTGACATCCACAGCAACATAGGTGTTACAACAACCATCAACTGCCGCACATAAGCGGCAATTTGAAGTACAGGCGTGTGTAGCGTGTTGTCTAACTCGCACGCTTTGTGTGTTGCAGCAACAGCCGCAGCAGCAGCAGCCGGGGCCGCAGCAGCAGGCGCCGACCCGTCGCAAGGGCGGCGGGGGCGGGCAGCAGCAGCTCCGCTCGCCCGTGGTGAAGCGTCCAGCGGCCGCGCCGGTCGCCCTCCAGGGCTGGTTACACAAGCAGGGCAGCGAAGGGCTCATGCTCTGGAAGAAGCGCTGGTTCGTCCTCTCCGAGTACTGCCTCTTCTACTACAAAGGTGCTCCCACTTCCTTACACTTTTATCTTAATTATTTCAGTGCAATACACACACACGTTAACTGCGCCTAGAAGTTATGTTAATTCAGTAAAACCTCGTTAATCCGGACTAATTGTGAGGATAAGTTGACTCGTTTAACGAAAGTCCGGATTAACTTAAATAACCTAAAAGAACAGTACTAACTGCATTAAAACTTCGTTTATAGCAACAAAACACGTTTATCGTGATGTATTTAAAGCATACCTGCACAAACAGCGCTCAATGAGCGCGCGCGCTCCTTCGGAGCGGGAGAGCCGTGTTTACCGCTCGCCGAAACGGAGAGGAAGATACGTCAGAATGACATACACTTGCTATAGGTAGAGGAGAGGGAAACGACCACTCAGTTATCTAGTGGAGTGCAGTATGTAGGCCTATTCTCAGTAACTGTTTCACGTTGCTTACCTACTGCTACAGTACAGTATGGAGGAATATAAAAGACGGAACATAACATTTAACATTTAACGATTTATAGCTCGAACTTATTGATCTTCAATGGCTAAAGATCGTTTGAATAATACTGCTAGCCTGGTTGAGTTTTACAAGACTAAACATTAGCAATAATATCCACGACTACACAGGCTGGCTGTGAAAATGATTGCTATGTTTGGCTCAACATTTATATTTGTGAGCAACTGTTTTCTATAATCAACTTTAATAAGGCAGACATCGAAAATCTGTAACTGATGTTTCATTACGATCAGTAGGCTACTGTTCCTTTCAGCTGCCAACAGCATAAAACCTCGTTTTCATGTACTGATAAATAAGACTATAACAAAATGATATTGTACATTTGAGTAGCTATAAAATTTCTATTATTTCTGTAAAATAAATATTTCTTTATTAATTAATAATAGTACAAGAGAGTTTTGCAAACACTGAACGGGAATTCATTTCATAAGCACTCGTAATAGTACTTCCTTTTGTGTATATTTTGTACGAGATCACCCCTTCTTCCAGTCCACCCTTACACAGAGCGCAGCTAATATCTGCATTCCGCTCATGAGCTGTGAGCCGGCTTGGAGAGCGCAAACCTTGTGCAGGCCTGATTTAAAGGGTATAGGCATGGATGAGCAACTCGTGCTCACAAAGTGCTAAAAAACCTTGAAAGAGAGAAAGACAGACGGAGCCAGCCGCAGCAGTTACAAGTTGTTTGTAGTTTCGCTGCAAAAGCAGTTCACTGTCACGGTGCGCTCCTGCGGCTCATGCAGGTGGCCGTGATATCTACTCCATGATTTGAATTTCAGAGTGACGCTGGTACAATAATTATAGTAAGTTTAGACAGACTGTACCTAAACACACACAACAAAATTATATTATTTCCTAGCTTTGTAAATTAGTTTAGTACTGGAAACAAACCTGAATACACCTTTCCAAGAGACAACAAACTCAGCTGCAACACTTATTTATTATTATACTATTTGTTAATATTTATTATATATCTTATTTTAAACATAGAACGCGAGAATTTACAAGTCTTTATACATTAAAAAATATTCCTCGGTTCTCAGAAATGTAATAGTCTATATTCGCAAACAAACACAAATTCAAGGAAATATTTTTCACATGTATTTAGCACAATTCTGATTACAAATATTATTTAAACAAATTAATGAAGACATAAGACCTGTCAAAATTATTTTTTCATTCAAGATTTCCCCCCCCCCCCCTAGTAACTCTTTGTTCTAAAGCTAGCTCCCTGAAGTTACTAGATGAATGTAGCGGAAGAAAATTTTAATGGGTATGTGTTACATAGATGTCCCGCGCCGTGGAGTCGTGGTCTAAGGCATCCTGCCTAAGATTCGCGTTACGGATTGCGCGCTGGTTCGAGTCCTCATGGAGGAAGAAATTTTCTCATATAATTTCGGCCAGTGTATGAGACCGGTGCCCACCCAGCATCGTGATGCACTTGGCGAGCTACGAAAGATAGCGAAATCCGTTATGCAAACCAGCTATAACGGCTGGGGGGGGGGGCTCATCGTGCTAACCACACGATACCTCCATTCTGGTTGGATGATCTTCCACCTCTGCTTCGGCATGTGGCCGTGAGGCCAGCAGCCGGCTGGTCAGTCTTGGCCCTTCATGGTCTTTAGCGCCACGGATTATTACTATTATGTGTTACATAAATATTCATTTTACTTTCAAATTAATTTTTCCGAAAGTTTATTTTTCTTTATTCAACATAAACTTTTTATGCCAAATATTAATCAATCTAGATAAAATTTTTACGCAAGTATTTATGAGGTAGCTGAATGTTTAGTAAGAAATGTTGCTAATTTATTTTATTAATATGTTTTTTTTTTCATTAATATAGAAAAAGTAACATTTATTTCAAAAGTTAAAAGAAACATTGAAAACGAGTAGATGAGATATTTCATAAAAAGAATGCATAGAAATGTTTCTCTATATCTTGTGAATGTAACCAATAAAAGGAAGCTTAAAAATTGAGATCTTCTACTAAATAGTTGGGTTTTAAATTATTTCTAAAAAGAAAATGAAATTCAAAAACATTCGGGAGTTCAAAATTTGGATTTTGTTAGTCTTTTACATAGTAAACATGTCTCAAAATTTGGCTGAACAAAAAATAATTAGGAAAAAAGTTGTCTTTCTTAGTGGAGTGTTTCGTTAAGCCTTCAACTGTAACTGACGTAATTTTCATTGGTGTTGCTTCATTCACTTCACAGTTCTACCAACGTGTGCATTATTTATGAACTGATTCTCGTATTTAAAGCTTTTTAATTGTTCTATAATTTTACCGTTAATGTCTAATAATACCGGAGAGTGTTTAATGTGTGTGGTGTCAATAGCAGAGTGGCTGACAGTTGAAGCTGACTCAGAATCAGAAAAGCGTGAGACACCCGCCGCGCAACCGGATAAATCAGAGCCGACTGCGGTCGAGGTTTGAATGCGGTCTCATTGCGGGCATGTTGGACAACATTCCTCTCCTGACAGCACGTAATTTTGCTGTTTCGGTACAGCTGCAGCCATTGCGTTGTATGCAGCTGTAAAGAGGGAAGGCGTGAAAGTATCGCTGTCTTTGTTTTGCGTAACTGTATATCAATTGTTTTTTTTTTTTTCCGTCCTAGAGAGAAAGTTAAGAATTCGTGAGCAACAGGAGGGAAATGAATATAATAAATGTCTATAAAAAATTGCAACAACGTCGTACTAAATCCACATAATCAACCTTCATGACAGGGCCGTCTTAACGGCATTATAGGCCCCCGGGCCCCGCCTATACAACTACTCACAGGAGTAAGAATGTAATTTATCTATAGTAATATCATAAGAGGTCTGAGATTTGCCGATAAATCCGCCAGCGAAGCGACTGGATTTATTTGGGAAATCTCAGACCTCAAGTGACATTTTATTAGGACTATTTTGTGAATAAAATAAAAATGTAAATTATATATCCTTAAAATTCGCTCACAAAATGTTAATAATTGTATATTTATGAATATTTAACCTATTCAGACATTGTGAAGTCGAAATAGATGAATAACGATTACTGCAATAAAGAAATTGAATGTTATTCAGTAATGCCAATTGAGAAAAGCGAAATATAGGTTTAAAAATGAGGCGTTTAGAAGTCAACACGATTAACTCCACTTTTGGATATTTCAGAGTTTCTAAGTTGACAATGTACTATTGATCATATTTTCAGTGGTCAATGTGCTTAACTCCATAGTTCAGTAAAAAGCCCACAAAATGCAGTATTCTTCTTGGCTACATCACAGAATTAATTATGTGTACTTAACTTTAACCTTCAATATCTTAAAATCTTTGGAAAAGGAGTTAATCATGTTGACTTCTGAACGCCTCAAATGTTAATTACATGTACTGCACTTTTCTCTTGTTATTATACCATAAATACGTTTTCATTATCTGCTGAAATCATAATTTAATTGAAACATTTATAGTATAATTATAATAACCTGATTAATACATTAATTAAATGAACAATTGTTATGAAAGAGTGTGAATTTCTTTAGATACAATGGACATGGAATTAGAAGATGAAAATGTAGATGTGGAAGTAGGATTTCGCACTTTATTTAGTACAATGGATTCATGCTCATCGATTTGCGTGAAAACAGTAGGCGACACTGACTAAACAAAAGAACGACCATGCGATAAACTGATAGTGATAAATCGAGCTGCAGAAATTATCACGATATATGACTGTGATTGGTTCAAATTCAAAATTTCGTTACACTTCATAGCCCGAAAATAGAATGACGTCATATAAACGAAATAGTCTACAAAATAAACTAATGTTTATTTGTACCTCCAACATAATACTGAGAAGTTAAGGTTAGCATCTTTGACTGTGAAATAAGCGGGCCCGGGTTTAAATTCTGGTTAGGACAAGTTATCTGGTTGAAGTTTTTTTCCGGGGTTTTCCCTCAACCCAATAAGAACAAATGCTGGGTATCTTTCGGCATTGGACCCTGGTCTCATTTCGCTGGCATTATCACCTTCATAATATCATTCAGACGCAAAATAACCGTAGAAGTTGATAAAGTGTCTTAAAACAACTGATTCGACATTTAATCACTTACAAAAATTAACCTTCTTCGTGGACGAAAGAAAGCAGCAATGTTACCAACACTATTCTCAAAAACTCGCTATAAAACAGTACAATAGTCGCTAAATTGATATGTTATAAATGTAAAAAGGTATTATTCTGTCGCTGCGAGCATTATAAAAACCGTTAAACCCCTATATGAAGAACAAAAATTAAATAAATTTTACTCGCTAAACTAACAGCAACACGCCCTATCTAGCAGTAAAACCGTTGAAATGACAACACTGCGAAACAGAATGAGAGGTTGGAGATATTATAAATTCTGGTTTTGACTTCATCTTCAGATACTTACATTTCCATATTACATCATTTAAATGTCTAGAAATTATGGCTGTTTTATTAGTTCGTTTTCTGACTTTCTTTCCTATTTACTTCTAACTCTAATTCCAAGTATTTAGGCCTAATTGAAATTTCCCGTTCTTGTACTTTTACGTTTTAATTCCAGTTTGCATCGTACGGGATATTTACTTGAAGTCATACTTTTAGTTTTATTGCGTGATATGTTAAGTTTTTCACAGCTAGATGAAATGAGTACAGTAAACGTTGCAGGTTATCTTCTGACTCGGCCAATAACGTAGCATCATCTACGTAGCAAATGGTATTGACATTTTTTATTTTCAATTTTGTACTCACATTTATATTTATATTTAATAATATCAAAAAGCAATGGGCTCAATGAATCGCCGTCTTTCTCCTTTCTTTGCTGAAGAAATTTTTGGGTTAATTTCTCTTGCAAGCTAATTTTATAGGGCTAAAATTGTCAGTATAAAATGTCCTTCATTAATGAAATAAAACCATAGGTACATTATAAAATTCTAAAATGTTTAGAATATGCTCTAGTCAAAGACCTTGAGACAGTCAATAAAACAAAAAAAAAAGGCTTATTAAATTCTGGCTGACAAACGTGGCATCAGTGCAGGGGCGTCCAATTTGAAATAGTAATATACGTTACAAGAGCGGTATGTTGACGTTTTCATGGTCGAGGAAAAGATTGAAAAAGCGAAACGTAGGTGAGCTTTTTTAATTTCCGAGAACATGAAAAGAAACATACCGCTCGTGTATCGTACATTATTTTGTGCGAAGATCGTTTATTACATACCTGAAAGACGAATTTCTAATTAGTTGCAATGAAATCTCCATGTTGGATTCTGTTTAATGACGGCAACTTCGGAACACCAAAATATCTTTCTTCAACATTGTTGCTATATACTCCAGCAAGCCGTGATATACGTCTGTCTTTTTTCCCCCCAGTCTATAAATGCGAACTTAAAACAAACGGTAAGGTTGTGTAATGATTTGTTTTTCATTTTAATATTTTAACAATATTATTTATATAACATATTGCAGTAATAACATCGGCATCTGGAATCTTGTTGATTTTTTCACGGCTTCCTTAATGTTACTTGTATCAGGAATGCAATAAGTTTCGTGGAGTAGTAGACTTTACTTAATTTTTGCAAATATTTAAAAACAATAATTAACATTGCAATTTAGGTGAAATTGCAGTGGTAAGTTTCCAATTTATAATTATTACTATGTTAAACGTCTCTAAAAATAATATGTTAAAAGCCTAAAGCAGTAAAATGAATGTCGCGCTTAAGCGGTAAGAAGAGGGAAATTGTTATGTGTGTTACGTTGGGAATACTGAATGTGCTATTTCACACTTACCGCGTATTGGTTCTGTGCGGAAAACAAGCAAATACGCACGATCTCGCACAAACCTTGTTTGTCAATTAGTGGTACGTACAGACCCACAAACAAAATTTGGACCACCTGAATTTTCAAAGTTCCAGTTATAACATACTGTACTGAGCATGCGCAGTATGTTATAACTGGAATGAAAAATTGAGGTGGTCCAAATTTTGTTTCTGAATGTGTACAATGGGAGTACGTTTTTGGAGGATGACACGAGTAATAATTTTTTAGGAGAGTGCATGCTAAATTTATTCTTTGATATTTTTCAGCCTGTTTCTATCTCCTCTTTTGAAGACCGGTATTATAAGGTCAGGGATTCTATTTTATTTAAATGCTTGCGGCACTAATTTTATAATACTCATCATCATCAAGGAAGAAATCACTTTCTATAGTTGTCGATATCAGCAGCAACTCAATTTACATTCATATCTTTGGCCATCAACTTACTGAACAATAGTGAAACAATGAAGAAGCGCCATCACATATTTGATTTTACATTCTATTCTGTGTGAACAATAACTAAAGAATTGTCTCACAAGTCTTACATTTCTTTATGCTCGACCATGCCGAAATGTAGTAATTGTACACCTGGTAGCAGACCTTTAATGCATGTCATTAAAGTACACCTACTCATTAAAGGTCAGGTCTTTCAGCCAATGACGACTCAGGTTACAACTGTTCAGCCAATGACAGGTCAGCTTTCTACCGTTATAAAACCGCAAGTATCGATTATTCTCGGATATGCAATCGAAAGAGAATTAGCGAAAAGTCACGGAGGCTGGAAATCCAATACTGTCGCAGAAGGTTATGTTCTGTTACTATAATATTTAGCGTTAATTGTAAATAATATTCAAATAAATTCAATTTGTCATCTCGTTTTTCAATGTCTAATTTAATTTCAATGTTATCTCTGTAGGTTCTTATGGCCTAGCAAGGTCAAAGTGTACATCTGTTCCTCGGAAAAAATCAATACTTTCGCGTCTGCGCACATCTCACAACATATGGGACATTGCTCAAGGTCAGATACAAATGAAATTAATAATATCAAGTTAGAAATATGGTCGAGCATAAAAATTCGTATGAAACTCGCCTATAATGGTAATTAAGAAGCTCGTATGAAAATTATGAAACTCGCTTGCGCTCGTTTCATAAATATCCATACTCACTTCTTAATTACCTTCATTATAGCCTCGTTACATAATGTACTATTGTCCAATCTTTCAACACATTTACTGAATGTTTATTTGGGAACGGATTGTAAAGCAGCAGTGATTAATAATAATAATAATAATAATAATAATAATAATAATAATAATAATAATAATAATAATAATAATAATAATAATAAACTCGTGGCATTACATATGATAAAATTACTGTAGTTCAGATTCAATTTCTAGTATTTATATTAGTGCATGTCCTAGTGAAGGATGATCAAAATAAAACAATTATATCTCAAAAGGTATTTATTATACACAGTTCCGATTTGCTTAATAGGAAAAATATTCTCCAAAGATTTATTAATACTCTGTTCAATCGCATGCACCAGCTGGTGACCTTGGCTGAACTCCAAGTAAACAGTAGACGCCTCGCGAGAGACGACCGAATATTTATTGGGACTAGTTCAGTTGAAACCTGATAGGGCTGTTCAGCATTATTTTGGAACGCAATATAAACGTGAACCTCCATCACGGTAAGCATCCAGATCCACCGCAACAAACTGATTACAGGAAGTCTATTTTAAATATTTTGGACACGAAAATTAAAGAGCAGGAAATCATCTGCAATCGACCAATTTCATTTACAAAACTTATCACCAGAGTGGCCTGCCTAAAATGACAAAGTATAGCTAACAAAATGTAATAATATTAAATAACAAAAGAAGAACACAAACATAAATTTAGACTACTTATAACAAAAGTACAGGGACATCATTTTATTTTTACTTAAATTTTTATTGTACCTGAGTTTTTTAATGTACTTCACTCCCACCCCCTCTACTAGTGAACTTCCAACCGTTCTCCACACAGAACCAAGCGTATACAGTCAAAGTCGCCTTACGGTCTTAGTAAACACAAACAGTACTGAGTTAGTGAGTTTAGTACGTTCCAGAAATATGTTCGCTTTCAATATTGAATCATATTCTCGCAAAGGTACTGTCGTCCGTTTGCCTATGTCGCATCCCGGTTTCCCCCACCCACTTCTGCCCGTCCCTTTGTGTCTGGGCTGTCTTAGCTCTTTTCTGAAACCATTAATTTCTGTTAGGAATTGGACGTCTACGTAATATTATACAAGTGTTTAAAATAGCTTAAATAATAAGGCCTCGTTAAGTAATTAACTGTCACGTGATTTCCCTCCTTTCTACGACCCTCGACAAAACCACTTGAACGGACAATAAAAAGCATGTCTTAATAATTTTATCTTTTCGGATCGGGCAGAAGTGAAGATTGAATTTACAGTACGTAAGGTACTCTTTTATAGAGTAGGTATACAATTATTTCAACATGAGTTAGTAGTATGAAAGACGAAAATGGTAATTGGAATTAGGTACAATAGCATATAGTGCGATAATATGCAAAAAAAGAACTGAAACCTGTATACAAATAAACGGTCATCATTTTCAAATATGTGTTTAAATATCCATATTATGATTATTTTTTAATTTCATTTCATTCTCTATATTGTACGCTAATGTGCTGTAGACAGTATAATATACAATGCATAATGAATACATCCGAGTTCGAGAGTAAAAACACTTATTGTTAATATTTTGCTGTATTTTGATTGAACAAAAACCTAATGAAAATTGTCAAACTCAAAATCGCGATATTTCCTACTTTACGTAAATGGATGAACTACTTTTCAGCCCTCCTATACCTAGTAAAGTGATTTGTTTGTATCTTACGCCAGTATCATCAAACTCCAGTGGAAGGGGGTATCAAACAGTGTTTCCGGTTCACAACCTTTATGCCAAAAGTATAGGCAGGTTAATATTAGAAATGTTAGTAAAAATAAAATGATGTCCCTGTATAAGGCATTGAAATAATTATGTGCTGTGGTTAAGTAAATTATATTTCAGAACCTGAATAGATTAAATCAAATGCTATAATATAGTGCGAATTAATATTTGACACGAACTGTGTCGCATTGGCTATACAGCGAAGAAATTTAGCTTCGAATCTTCTTAAAATATTATAAAAATCTTTGGTGTCAAACTGCAGAGAAGTCAACTCAACTATAGAAAAATATCCCACACCTGGATTTGTTTATATGTAGCAATTCAAGAAATACAATTTATTATTATTATTATTATTATTATTATTATTATTATTATTATTATTATTATTATTATTATTATTATTATTATTATTACAGTAATAGGGGAAAATGGTTAGGTTCCACACTTAGAATATAAAGTAAGGAGACCGGACTATACATTCATTGACCTCATTGTGCCCCTCTGGTTGCCCTCAGGATGTCAAAGCGATATTCTGTTTGTACCCATACACGCTACAGCATTTGAATATTAGCAGTTTGCATAGCTTCAATAAAATTATCATCCTTCTGTGAAGGATAACAAGATTGTGAGTCTCCGTACTGATAAAGGGAATTTGAATCCGCATTTTTTTTTTTTTTTCCTCGCTGTTATTTATACTCGCTTTAACATCTTTGGTCATATCGCGAGTTAAACTTTGGTTGAAATCCGAAGGCCTGTGTACTATTGTTGAGACTGGTACTATTGTTGTGAACTAGACGGCGACTGTATGAATCCACATATTGTTAAACCGGAAAATAATCTCTGAGTTGATCTATAATCTGTATTGTGATGACGTTTAAGCCGAAGATCCGTTATAGACAAAACCCCAGGTCACATACAGATTTCTCATCCCTATGTATGTTAAAATCGGCAGCACTTTGAAGAGAACAACCGCCTGGATCGCCACCCGTCCGCCGTAAACGAACACGAGATGGCAGTACAGTCGCTAATGCAATTCAAATAGGAGTTATGACGTGACTCGTTATGTAACAGCTAGATGGCAGCATAGTAAACCTGACAAAAGTTGTTACTGTCAAAGCGTATAAGGCCGAGCAATCTGGGTATGTATGATCTAGGACAAAACTTCTAAAATGTTTGTGGTTATTGTATTCAAACTTGTCTCACACTGCAAATTAAGCTTTCAGGAATAACTCCCTGTAAAGTTAATTTGAATAATTTCGAGGGAAAAATTGTTCCGGGGCCGGGTATCGAACCCGGGACCTTTGGTTAAACGTACCAACGCTCTCCCACTGAGCTACCCGGGAACTCTACCCGACACCGATCCAATTTTTCCCTCTATATCCACAGACCTCAAAGTGGGCTTGACAACAGTCAAGCAACCAACATTTGAGTGCACACTAACTCTGTGTGACTTTAAATTGTGGTTTTCTGTTACGTACAGTGACGTGTATTATGCAAATTAAGCTTTCAGGAATAACTCCCTGTAAAGTTAATTTGAATAATTTCGAGGGAAAAATTGTTCCGGGGCCGGGTATCGAACCCGGGACCTTTGGTTAAACGTACCAACGCTCTCCCACTGAGCTACCCGGGAACTCTACCCGACACCGATCAAATTTTTCCTTCTATATCCACAGATCTCAAAGTGGGCTGACAACAGTCAAGCAACCAACATTTGAGTGCACACCAACTCTGTGTGACTTTAAATTGTGGTTTTCTGTTACGTACAGTGACGTGTATTATGCAAATTAAGCTTTCAGGAATAACTCCCTGTAAAGTTAATTTGAATAATTTCGAAGGAAAAATTGTTCCGGGGCCGGGTATCGAACCCGGGACCTTTTGTTAAACGTACCAACGCTCTCCCACTGAGCTACCCGGGAACTCTACCTGACACCGACACACTGTTTCTTGACTTTAATAACAACACTTGTCAAGAACAATCGAACGAATATATTTTATAAGTTGTACCAACAACGGTCAATGCACTTCAGATATCATTGCGACACAAAAAATCCTTTTTACTGTCTGACACTGTTTAATAACACACACACACGCTATCGACTACAATATAGAATGATGAAGGATGGATAGAATAGAGAAAAATTCTCTCCGGCACCGGGACTCGAACCCGGTTTTCAGCTCTACGTGCTGACACTTTACCCACTAAGTCACACCGGATTCCAGTTCCTATGCCGGATGGAATCCCCTCAGTTTATGTTCTACCCGTCAATTTTCCCTTTGGTGACCTACTCTCATGTACTGTGTCACAGAATATGTGACAGTGGCACAATGTCCAACGCGCTATGTACAGAAGTGCACTCATTACGAGTGACTAAGTGGCCGGGATCCGACGGGATGAGCGCTGTCTTGAATCACTAAGTGATTCAGTAAGGCCACCAAAGGGAAAACTGAGAGGTAGAACTTATACTAAGGGGATTCGATCCGGCATCGGAACTGGAATTCGGTGTGGCTTAGTGGATAAAGCGTCAGCACGTAGAGCTGAAAACCCGTGTTCTGGTCCCGGTGTCGGAGAGATTTTTTTTCTGTTCCATCCATCCTTCATCATATGATAACGCAAAATTCCTGCACGGAAATGTCGTATGTACTTCGGTACATCGTAATAATACAATACGAATCGCCCCATGCAGAAAGGGCTTCAGTCACAAATTTTGAAAAAAATGAGATATTGATGGAAATCATATCTTTATGGGTGGCTCCATTGCCCTGTGCAGAAAAGTATTCAGTCCAATGCTTGGAAAGATAGAAACTGAAGCGTCAGACTCAGAGTTCTATGCTGAAACGAATATAGCGTACAGAATGCTTTTCTTAGTTTTCTCAAAACTATGTCTAATGGACTGAAGCCCTTTCTGCATGGGGCGATTCGTATAGAAGTTATATCAACAAGAACAAGGGTCAGTGACATTCCAACATTACTGCCACACAAAAAATAAAAATCCTTCTGAAGGAAGAAAAAATGTCCCTATCCAGAATATTCGCGGATCTCCAGAATGAGTTTCGGGGTTCCGCGGACCCCACCTTGAGAACCACTGATGTAAACGGTTATTATTAGTTGATATCTAACATTTTGTTGCATATGATTGGTCTAAATCGAATAATTTGCGTGTCAGTGGAATAAGCCTAATAACATGTTTGCTTCTGGAAGGCGGCTAACCACTCAAAAATGATGTCAGGCTTTATGGCTGGACATAAAACGTGCAGGTTTATTATATAATCACTATCATAATCATCTTTGTCATTGAAGCCACCGATAGTTATCAATATCATGCTGATGTAATGTACTCTCTGTTGTATACTACATGATACAAATATCGCTAATTGGTCTATTAATGTCTGACTTTTGAGGTACATTGATTGCAAATTTATACCTATGTATTATATAGGCCGACAGCTTGCTAGCTGTAAAGCTGTTTGGCTGTTGGTCGGTGTATTGACACAATATAAAATATTAAATGTGTTTGTTAATGGCTTACGCATATTTATATTTTTAGCCAGGCTATTCCGTTATTATTTATTTCGTGAAAAGCACAGCATTTTAGCTGCTCTGTGTGAGGGCATAAAACATTTAACTCTACATCCGTGGCTGTGCACTCTATTCGTAATTACTCTGTATCTGTCATACTGACCGCTTGACATGCAAATATCAAACATTGTAGTCGCTGGACTAATATTTGTTTCTTTAAAAGAGACGTAGGCTGGATTTTTCCATTGCTGTTAATGAAAGAAGGAAAATTTAACCTTTAAGAAGATTGGCTCTATCTTCAACTTCAGGCGCGTCACGAATTTTGATGATTAGGGGGCGGATGTTGATGACCTATAAATCTATTTAAAATGATCATTAAAATGCCCTTAAACTAATGGAAAAATGATATATAATTAAAATAAAATGACATTTAAATATTATTCACCGTACTCGCACCACAATTTCGCCCTGTTACAGTGACTGCCCTGCAAATCTCAGAGAGAGGAGGAAACTTTCTGGAGTTTGGCTAAGATAAAGGAAAATAACATGTAACAAAATGAAGGTTTTAAGGGAAAACTATAGATTTTAATGAGGTTTACATTGTTTTTCAATCAGGGGTGGTCCATGTCAGTGCCTTCATTCTGCGTCTCCTCCTTCTGCGCTCCACTTTTGTTACCAGATCTTCCGGATGACGGAGTGTGAATGACAAAACAAATTGTGGGCGCAGCAAGTTTTGTGTTAAAAATACTCTCTACTATAGTAGACATCCCGTCCGAACCATGTTGAGGACACAACGTACTGTCCAGGACATGGTGAAATTTTTCCCCCCTTGCAAACATAAATTCTAAAGACACCCTCGTACCCACAATAGAACAGTAGCGGTCAAAGTCCTCACTTAAACTAAGCTGCTGTCAAGCATTTTATATTACTCCCGTTGTGTGAAGTGAAGCCTTCAGTGAAATAAGGGATGGACTTCAGAGTCTGTTCCAAATTATAAAAACTCAAACTTCACTGTTATTCACTTATTCAGTAGGTAATTACTACTGACCTATTTGGTTAGCACATGATTAACAGATCTATCGGTAAAGAAGAACGTAAAATGCATTCCAAATGATCTAAAAGTTATTCAAAGTATTAAAAATGACCAAAAAATGCCGAAAAAAATTAAAATGACCTATTAGTTCAAAATCGTCAAAAAATGCAAAAAAAATACAGTATAAGAAATTACTTTTTTACGTTGATATTAACATAGAAATGATTTCTATATTAAATTAACTATTTCTTTACTACTGATGGTAAAGTTGTGCTTTGCACAGTGTATGTGTGTCGATAGTGGAAGATGCACAACCAGTAAACTGAGAGTTGTGTTGGGAGTATTCGGTGAGTGTGTTTCAGTAAATTTTAATGGCGTATTGATAAAGAACCCAGCATACACAACTTTTTCCACTATGTGCAAAATACTTAAAGGTGAGTGTGTACAGCTCCCTGAGAACATTGTTCAGAGTATCATTCGTCATCTGAAAAATACGCTCCAATTACTTCGTGTGAAGTTGAGAGGTCGTTTTCCATCCATAAGAACGTTCTAACAGACAGAAGGCAATCGATGACCGCAGAAAACATGAAATAGTAATATACGTTACAAGAGCGGTATGTTGACGTTTTCATGTTCGAGGAAAAGATTGGAAAAAGCGAAACGTAGTTGAGCTTTTTTAATTTCCGAGAACATGAAAACAAACATACCGCTCGTGTATCGTACATTATTTTGTGCGAAGATCGTTTATTACATATCTGAAAGACGAATTTCTAATTAGTTGCAATGAAATCTCCATCTTGGTTTCTGTTTAATGACGACAACTTAGAAAACAAAAATATCTTTACTCCAGCAGGCCGTGATATACGTCTGTCTTTTTTTTCCCCCAGTCTATAAATGCGAACTTAAAGCAAACGGTAAGGTTATGTAATGATTTATTTTTTCATTTTCATATTTTAACAATATTATTTATATAACATATTGCAGTAATGGCATCGGCATCTGGAGTCTTGTTGATTTTTTCACGGCTTCCTTAATGTTACTTGTATCAGGAATACAATAGCTTTCGTGGAGTAGTAGACTTTACTTAATTTTTGCAAATATTTAAAAACAATAATTAACATTGCAATTTAGGTGAAATTGCAGTGGTAAGTTTCCAATTTATAATTATTACTATGTTAAACGTCTCTAAAAATAATATGTTAAAAGCCTAAAGCAGTAAAATGAATGTCGCGCTTAAGCGGTAAGAAGAGGGAAATTGTTATGTGTGTTACGTTGGGAATACTGAATGTGGTATTTCACACTTACCGCGTATTGGTTCTGTGCGGAAAACAAGCAAATACGCACGATCTCGCACAAAATATTTAATTATTAATTCTGCCTTCAAACAATAATTAAATGAGTTTGGATCAGATGTGCAGCTTTAATTTTATTTCAGTTCTGTTTTCTTATCAGTCTGCAAATATATGTACATTTAATGAAGCTTAGATTTTAAGTTAGAGTAAAGATTGGTAATATTGTGATAGTTCTTTTTGAGAATTTATTACAATTTTACTGAGCGAGAGAAGAACCGGTTTTGTGCAGCAACTTGTCCACGTTGACACAAAAAAAAAACGATCATCCTCTCCCTCAGTAAAAGAGTAATAAATTCTCAATAAGAGCTACCACAATATTACTCATATCACAATATTACCAATCTTTATACCCTACATGTGTCTTTTTTATTTATTACATATTTATCTTGCCATTTTTAGCTACATATTTATGAACATATTTCTCATAAAATCCGGGCTCTAATAATAATAATAATAATAATAATAATAATAATAATAATAATAATAATAATAATAATAATAATAATAACTTACAAATGGCTTTTAAGGAACCCGAAGGTTCATTGCCGCCCTCACATAAGCCCGCCATCGGTCCCTATCCTGTACAAGATTAATCCACTTTTTGTCATCATATCCCATCTACGTCTCGGCCTCCCCAAAGGTCTATTTCCCTCCGGTCTCCCAACTAACAATCTATATGCATTTCTGGATTCGCCCATACGTGCTACACGCCCTGCCCATCTCAAACGTCTGGATTATGTCAGGTGAAGAATACAATCCGTGCAGTTCTGCGTTGTGTAACTTTCTCCATTCTCCTATAACTTCATCCCTCTTAGCCCCAAATATCAAACACCCTTAAAAAATTATGTTGTGTATTTATGTAAGATTATCTGAAAATTTGTTTTCGTAAATAAGTATCTACGCGTGCGTGACCTCAAAAGCTGTGGATATATTAGTATACATCATTTGTTATCTTGTGAAACCTACCTGACCGTGAGGGGAAGCAGAAAATAGACTGAGAAGCTTCCCTTCCTCGCTACGATTCCATTCGCAGCTAGTTAGTTCACATACCCCCACCATAAGGTTCTTACTATAAGCTACTGCACATGCTTACATTTGGTTTCACGAGATGATGAATGACCTTTAAACTACTTCAGTAACGAGGTATGTTTTGTCCTAATTACCTACATCTGAATGGTGTTACAGGTGAATAATTTAGTAATAATATATTAATAATGGTAATATAGTGGCATCAATACTGGTATATATTTATGTATGATTATGTGAAAATTTGTTATTCTTCTTTTGATACGAGTGAATAATAATAATAATAATAATAATAATAATAATAATAATAATAATAATAATAATAATAATAATAATAGTAATAATAATAATAGTAATAATTATTTATTTATTTATTTATTTATATTTATGTGCTGGACAACAGCCATTGGTCAATAAAAGTCCCGCACAGTGATACAATTAATACATTAAAATGAACAACTATGGTACAAATTAAATAACTGAGTTAACAACAAAATAAAGAACATAGATTACAATGACTAATTTACAAGAATTAAAACTATAAATTATTAGGGAAAGGAGTTTATTCTTACTACCAATTTGTGTATAAGGATTATGCAAATAATATTAGCAAAGACATTGCCATATCCTAATACTTCTATACATTGAATGGATCGAAATCGCCCACATGTAGGTTAGCATGTTTAATACATCTGGAGACTGGGGAGGAAGATTTAGAATTTCTAATATAGAAGAGTTTGTGATGTCCCATGTCCTTCATAGGAATACGAAGGCTGACACTGTTTAAGAAAGATTGACAATGTCACCTTTAAGGACCTTACATAAGAATAAGTAATGGAGATCATGACGTCTGGCATACAGGCTTCGACATTTAAAGTACTCGCATTTTTGATCATAGTTATACCCAGAGTTATTAGGCAGGAATCTGTACGAACATAATGAAATAAATTTCTTTTGAATATTTTCCAGTTTTGCCGAATCAGAACTAGTAATAGAGTTCCAAACTACAGATGCATATTCGAGTTTCGATCTCACTAATGCAGTGAAACCTGTTCAAATTGGAAGCTGAATAATCCGGAATTCTGTCTATTTCGGAACAATTCATTGGTCCCAGCGAAATTCATGTGTGTTATGTGTAGTTTTTTCTGAATAAAACGGAAACTGTCCAACGCGGAAACGGAAACTGTCTGCTACTGTTCAACACGGAAATAATATTTTGGACACACTACTTTAATGTAAACTATATTTTGAAACAGTATGTGCTTTCAAGGAATATACAAAATATGTAGGTCACTAAGATAAAAACAAGTTTTCTTTGCAAAATTTTTGAGGGTGCGAGGGTGCGTTGGCCTGATGGTCATAAATTTTATTACCCCATTGACTAGGCAGACGAGTCCCTTCAAAGATGTTCAGTGCTTCACTCCTGTATAACTTACTGTCGTAGCTGGGTAAAACGCAAGTGTATTACTAATTTCGTGTTATAAAACATAAAAGGAAACAGAAAACAACTGGTTACATAGAAATAAATGAACTGTTGTGGGAGTGGATTCTTCTTGCCCTTTCAAAGATCATGCCAATTTCTGAACCTATTCTGCAAAGCAAACCCTTGAGCTGGCAAAGAAATTAGATAATCCAGAATTCAAGGCTTCTAGGCTCCTAGTCCAATTAAATAATGTGCTGTGATATACAGTACAGTATTATAGTCTCAGATATTAAATTTAGTGTAATTAATAAACTTTATAGCGTTTAATGAGTGACGATACAATTTACACAGGAAATGGGATTTTCATCAAGATCATTCACCAATTAAATAAGCGACATGAAGCTGATTTAATGTCAGCAGTGTTAAACGGAATATTTTGTAATTCCTACAATTTGCGGCATGCCATTTTGTTTTTCATTTATACAAATGATAAAATATTTTATTTTAACTTCACACTTCACACCTGAATAACACGGAAATCTGTCCACAACGGAAAAAAAAATTAGGACCGTGTCACTTGCGTCTTGAACAGGTTTCACTGTATTAAAAGAGAGTCAGGCGTTGAAAAAGAATAAGTAATTGACCGAATTATTCCTAACATTGTTATTGCATGGTTATAAATATAATCAATGTGGTTGTGAAGATATAATTTATTGTCAATTAATATAATAATAATAATAATAATAATAATAATAATAATAATAATAATAATAATAAATATGTTGACAGGCCCCGAGGAAGAGAAGCTGCTGGGCTCGATTCTGCTGCCCTCGTACAAGATCTCGCCGTGCTCAAGCGAGGACCGCGTCTACCGCAAGTTCGCCTTCAAGGCGGAGCACACCAACATGCGCACCTACTACTTCGCCGCCGACACTCGCGAGCTCATGGTGCAATGGATGAACGCGCTCAGCCTGGCTTCCATCCTTCAGGAGGGCAACAGGTAAGACTTCATTGTAACTTATAGCATTAAGTTGTTAGCAGAATATTCTGTGTGAACTGAGAAACAACCTAATTTCCCTGTAGAATTGAAAATGGAGATTTCCGCTGTTTTTACTGCTACTGTTGCTACTGCTATTGCTACTCCTACTCCTACTGTTGCTATTATACTACTACTACTGTTGTTGCTGCTGCTACTACTACTACTACTACAGCTTGTTGCTGTTACTACTACTACTACTGTTATTGTTGCTGCTGCTACTACTACTGTTATTGTTGCTACTGCTACTACTACTACTACTACTGTTATTGTTGTTGCTGCTACTACTATTACTGTTATTGTTGTTGCTACTACTACTGATATTGCTGCTACTACTACTACTACTGTTATTGTTGCTGTTGCTACTACTACTGCTACTACTACTACTACTACTACTGTTATTGTTGCTGTTGCTACTACTACTGCTACTACTACTACTACTACAGCTTGTTGCTACTACTACTACTACTACTGTTATTGTTGCTGCTGCTACTACTATTACTGTTATTGTTGCTGCTACTACTACTGTTATTGTTGCTACTACTACTACTACTACTACTACTACTGTTATTGTTGCTGCTGCTACTACTACTGTTATTGTTGCTACTACTACTACTACTACTACTACTACTACTACTACTACTACTACTACTACTGTTATTGTTGTTGCTGCTACTACTATTACTGTTATTGTTGTTGCTACTACTACTGATATTGCTGCTACTACTACTACTACTACTGTTATTGTTGCTGTTGCTACTACTACTGCTACTACTACTACTACTACTGTTATTGTTGCTGTTGCTACTACTACTGCTACTACTACTACTACTACTACAGCTTGTTGCTACTACTACTACTACTACAGCTTGTTGCTACTACTACTACTACTACTGTTATTGTTGCTACTACTACTACTACTACTACTACTGTTATTGTTGTTGTTGCTATTACTATTACTGTTATTGTTGCTGCTACTACTACTACTGTTATTGCTGCTACTACTTCTACTACTACTGTTATTGTTGCTGTTGCTACTACTACTGCTACTACTACTACTGTTATTGTTGCTGTTGCTACTACTACTACTACAGCTTGTTGCTGCTACTACTACTACTACTAATACTACTACTGTTATTGTTGCTGCTACTACTACTACTGTTATTGTTGCTACTACTACTACTGCTACTACTAGTACTACTACTGTTATTGTTGTTGCTGCTACTACTACTACTGTTATTGCTGCTACTACTTCTACTACTACTGTTATTGTTGCTGTTGCTACTACTACTGCTACTGCTACTACTGTTATTGTTGCTGTTGCTACTATTACTGCTACTACTACTACTATTATTGTTGCTACTACTACTACTGTTATTGTTGCTACTACTACTACTGTTATTGTTGCCGCTGCTACTACTACTACTGTTATTGTTGCCGCTGCTACTACTACTACTACTGTTATTGTTACTACTGCTACTGCTACTACTACTACCATCAATAGTAGTAATTCTGTTGCTGTTAATGAAAGTAATATTATTCCTTAATTCATCACCTGCCAACATCAAAATCAAAGATGATCAGGCTACAATTCCCAACCTTCATCTAGACCAGATTCTGTGTATCGGTAATCTGTAATGGATAAAGTGACTGTGGGAAAGGTTTTGTCGAAATGCATTGCCATTTGTATTTTAGATTTCATTTTAGCTCGGTCTTGATTTTATGATACCGTATCTAAACAACACCTCTTGCTAAAAATAGACATTAAATAAAAAATCACAAATTATCATTAGATCTTGTCATAGCTCATTTACTGATGGGTTCTTTTTATTGAACTTTAGTTCACAACCTATAAATACGTTTTCACATTTGTGACGATCAGTGTTGCATTTGAATGACACTTTGTCAAAGGACTTCTGATTCCTTGCCTTTCTCTTATCTCCACTACTTCATCGTCATCATCATCATCATCATCATCATCATCATCATCATCATCATCATCATCATCATCATCACCACCACCACCTCTCTGCCACATCATCAAACGCTTTACCATCACATACCATTATATCATATCATCAAATCGTCATCACCTTCTAATCATTTTATCATCAAATTGTTATAATCATCATATATCATCAAACTATCATTATCATCTTATCAGATCACCATTAATCATACCGCTATTATTATATCGAACATCACATCATGTTAGCAAAATATAATCATATCATGTTCGTAGAGTATCGTCATATCATCAAATTACAATATCATAATCATATCACTTACTCCATATGTATGGCTTGAGAATGTTTTTTCTCTCGTAGATTGTTAGTGAGTTGTGGTTTAAATTTGCACCGCAGTGCGACTTTTAATAGGTAGCAGGTTGTGGTTTATTATGCCATCTGTGAGCATGAAATTCCAATAAATGCAGGTGTGTCGGAGAAACAATCACGGAGATATTACTCTCGCCATCTGTGAGAATGAATTACTACTAGTATTGTTAATTGGGACATAAAATAATTGAAGAACACTTGTTGTGGGAATATAGGATTACATCTTCTACCATCTGTAAACAAAAAAACTCTAGTACTAGTAAATGCGAGTAATATGCGAATATATATTAAACATACTTAAAGGTACAGTAAGTTGGAATAATCAGTAGATAAACACTTACGCTAAAATATATTAATACTAATATAAGCACAGTTTTCGGCAGTATTATTCAGATCTTAATACATATAGGAATAGTCAGTTGAGATCAATGGTGTCTTGTGATGTTACTATGGAATTGTGGGATGTGATAACGCACGGTGTTATATTATGCCATCTGTGATTGTGTGGTTGAAGTATATTTAAGAATTCGAAATTAAGAATATTTAGATCACGTTTACAGAAAGTGAATGGATATTAATATACAGTGTCATGAAATGTGTAAGTTACAAGTAATTGTGGACCTTCACAGTCCTGTATTCTGGTCCTCTAACACCATTTACACTTAATTAATGCCCTTGTAGTCTATATAATTTAATAACACAGTTTTGAATTTTCACCAGTCTTTATTCTGTAACCTGATCAAATAACGTTGTACCATCATATTTTTTTTAATAGCTTAAAATTGGTGTAACTCTGAAAATAATGAGAATAGGAACACGTGTCTATGTGGCAATTTTTGCTCAGAATGTCTTTAGTGGCGGTGAATCACTCTGTATACATTTTACGGACCAATAAGCCTTCTGAGAATGACGAGGATGATGATAAAGTTATACATTAATAAGTAGGGCTAGGATTTTGATGATCCATAAATCATGAAAAAATGTTCTAAAAACAATGCATTTATGACCTAAAAATCTTTCAAAAATGCCCTAAAAATTGATCTTACATAATTGGCTTAATAGGAAAAGAGGTTTCGTACTACTTCGTATTTAAACTAGTAATTAAATTAAGTTTTTAAATAATTTTTTCTAAGTAGTACACTTTAATTATTTTATCTGATGTAGTTTCCATGTATGATCGCTCACCTCGTCACATGTGGACGTGAGGTCAGCAGTCGGCTGGTCGGTCTTGGCCCTTCATGAGCTGTAGCACCATGAATTTAGTTCACTTTTAGTTTCCGTGTAGTCTACCACAAGGCCACTCTTATCTGGAATTAGCAGGTTTAGAGGAGTCCATATCGAAGGGGTGGTTGGACATCCATTACGTGGGGTGTACTACGTTAAAATGGCAATATTTGTGTAAAAAACGATTAAAATATTATACAAAATAATGAGTATTAATGGACAATATATGTAAAGAAAGTATAAAAGGAAATAGACATTATTTTACATTAATAATGGGGATTTATGGCCAAAATTAAATGAAAATGCCTACGAAATGACCGAATAAAACAAAAGATGCTTGTATGAGTTGAAACAGGCAAAAAATGCAAAAATATGCCCTAACAAATATGTCTTAAAACACTCAGTTTATCACATAACACATAAATATTAAAGCAGCTATGTTTCTGGCTTACTAAAAAAAAGATGAAATTTCATCAAAATCCTAGTCCTAGTAATAAGTATATTGGTGCCAAAATAGGAGTGCAAAGTATATGCACAGTACCAGCAGCGACTGTTACTAGTACAACAGCTCTGCTTACATTCATGCACCCAGCCCTACCTTACGTTGAGTCAATTCAAGGGACATGAAGCGGTCAAGAGGCTAGTAACCACTCGCATATTTGTTCGCGCTTTGGGAGCAGGAGTTTGACAGATATGATGTAACCTGACCTAATAATCCTACTACCATAATACGTTAATTTGTAAACCTTAGTCACTAGGTAATCATTTTGAAGGTTGATTTTATAAGGTATCGGTACTACACCAATCTTTCATTTCAATCTAACTCTCATAACAAAAGTTACTTCAGTTCTCTTAGTAATCACAACTAAACTCCCTTTATGTAATTTGATATTTTACTAATACTATTTAAACAGCGATAATATATACCTTTCATCGTTTAATAAGCTTCTATTTTTGTTTTTTGTTATAATGTCTTATTAAGAGTACATATATTTCATATATTTCACACTGAAGATATTGAGAAGAAAGTTAATAGATTTCAGATGATATGTGGAACAATTGGAAGAACTTTAGGAAGAAAAGCGAGAAAAGAAACTCAAATGAAATTTTATAAAGTTATGGCTGTACCTACTCTTATATATGGCTCTGAATCATGGACAATAACAAAAGAAGAAGAATCACGTATACAATCAGCAGAGATGAAATTTATGAGATACGTAAGAAGATGCACTAAAGCCGATAAAATAAAAAATGAAACAATAAGATCAGATTTAAATATTTTCTCAGTACACGACATGGTAGAAGAAAATAAAACAAAATGGAAAGATCATGTTGACAGAATGGCAGAGAATAGGCTACCAAAGAAGATAATGAATTATCGCCCGATCGGGAAAAGGGATCTGGGTAGACCTCGCAAGAGGTGGCTGGACGATAGAGACCGGAACAGGTGATATCACCTAAACCTTGAAGGGAGAAGAAGAAGAAGAAGAAGAGTACACTGAGGCGAAATTTTAATTTTCTAATACATCTTGATTACACACTTTTATCACTTTGTGTCACTTAAGATTCAGTTGTAATAATAACTTTCTAGTGTTAAATACAAAACTAAGTTCTGAAGATCAAATGCAGTCGAAACTAATCAACTAAGGTAATTTACCACTTAGTTTTGAATGTAACACTAGGAAGTTGTTATCGTAAATAAATCTTAAGTATTTTCTAAATTATTCAAACTGGGGTTCTGAAAATTTGTAGCTATAGTTTTTATGTTGCTTATAGTGACGGTGCGAATTAACGGGGGTGATGGGGGGGGGACTCCCCCCCCCCCGTGGGAAAGTTATCTCCCTCTCATAAATTCTTATTAACATCCCTGGCAGGGATAACTTGTATCCCTCCTCACAAAATACAATTGTTTTAATTCGAGTGTACTTTATAAAGCACGAAGTAAGCAAAGAAAACAATATTGATGTATTATCATCACCGGCAAGCTGACAACAATCAGTAACTTAGGCATTATACATCTTATCTTAAGCTAGCTCATGGATATAATACTTATTATAATGAAGATGCAAGACAAGCAACTTAGTACGACCAAACGTTGAGCCGTATCGAATGAGGATAATAATAATTTTATGTATGGTATTCTCTGTCTAGGATTCTATCCCCCCTCATCAGAAATCTTAATTTGCACCCTTCTTATAGTCTGTGTGCAAAGTTGCGTGTAATTTGGTTAAGAAATGTATGAATTACTAACATTTTTGTAAATTTAAACGTAATTATGTAAAATTGCTACTGTTCCCACATATTTCAAAATTGTTGTCTGAAATTTTGTCTACACACTGTCAGATTTTCAGTAATGAAACTTGCTGTCATATATAGGGCTAGGATTTTGATGACCCATAAACCATGAAAAAATGTCCTAAAACAATGCATTTATGACCTAAAAATCTTTCAAAAATGCCCTTAAAATGCCCTAAAAATTGACCTTACATAATTGCCTTAGTAGGAAAAGAGGTTTTGTACTAAATATTTAGACTAGTAATTAAATTAAATTTCACAGAATTATTTCTACGTAGTACACCTTAATTATTTTATCTGATGTAGTTTCCATGTATGATCGTTCACCTCTGCGTCAGCATGTGGACGTGAGGTCAGCAGTCGGCTGGTCGGTCTTGGCCCTTCATGGGCTGTAGCACCATGGATTTACTTCGCTTTTAGTTTCCGTGTCGTCTACCACGAGGCCACTCTTATCCGGAATTAGCAGGTATAGAGGAGTCTATATCGAAGGGGTGGTTTGACTGATCCATTACATGGGGTGTACTACGTTAAAATGGCAATATGTGTGTAGAAAGACGATTAAAATATTATACAAAATAATGGATATTAATGGACAAAATATGTAAAGAATATATAAAAGGAAATAGACATTGTTTTACATTAATAATGGGGATTTATGCCCAAAATTAAATGAAAATGCCTACGAAATGACCGAATAAAACAAAAGATGCTCTTATGAGTTGAAACAGGCAAAAAATGCAAAAAAACTGCCCTAACAAATATGTCTTAAGACACTCAGTTTATCATATCACACAAAAATATTAAAGCAGCTATGTTTCTGGCTTACTAGAAAAAAGATGCAATTTCATCAAAATCCTAGCTCTAGTCATATATATATATATATATATATATATATAATGAGAGATCTAAAGGAAGTCTCGATAGCAATTGTTATTAAACATACATTCTAGAACATCCACAAAAACAAATGCATTTACTACAACAGTTGTAGGAAGAGTAGTATTTTTAGTAAAGGTAAATGTACTAAAAGCGTAAACAAGAAAAATGAATTTAAAAGTGTGGAACTACTGTCTATAAATGAAAGTAAACACCTGCAGTTTCTGCCAACTCTAACAGGTGATTTGACAGCTCTATGGGCATGAAAATTGGCAATTGCTATTTTAGTCTAAGGTTACCAGATTTTTTTTTCACAATTTTTGGATACCATACAGATATCGTATATATGAAAAAATTACTTTTAACATTTCTTATAGTTTGTCATTCACTTGTATTATTTTTTACACACCTTAAAGAATTAAAATATTCATTATATTTACATACAAGCATTATATCCAGGAAGACACGGAGATATTTCAATCAACTCCTGGATGTGCATAGAAAATCATTTTCTCAGAGAAAATTACAAATATTACACTCCATTTTAAGCAAAGATCACCATTTTCATCATTCCACTTTGCTACTTTCTCTGAAGTCACATATTTCTTCAAGAAATAAATTTTATAAAATAAATTATTTCATTCAGATCAAGTCCATCTACATTGGGAGAAAAATAATGGACTGTCTCTTCAAATTTTTCTGGTTGTGGAAGACATATCAGCAATATACATCTCACAGATAGGGCCTTGTTAACGAATACCCCAGGCATTGTGATATTCACCAGCATTTTTATAAAATTATAATAATTAACATTTAAAATTCGGTGATATCTGGGGCAGTGGCGGTTCCTCGGGGGAGGGAAGGGAGGAACGTCCTCCTCACATTTTCTTCTTTTGGAAGTAAATACCAAATAAAATATGTGCCTTGAAATTCGAGGAAGATTCGATAATTTTTAAGTTCACAGCTATAAGAAAAACTCGGTTGATCGAGTTTTAAACGACGTGCGCTCATGTGCTGTAGAAAACTGTGAGAAAGATGAGATATTGTCTGTGTGGAGGAAAGCCAATCCATTCCTCCTCTACTGCGGTTAACACTCATAGACAACAGCGCACTAGCGGCCAGAGAAAGAAGCAGAGTTTTAAAGCAAGTAAATGAACGGCGAGGGAGGAAATCCTCCTCTGAATCGGTCATGGGCGGGAAATAGAAACCAACTGGTCGTGCAGCAAGCTCACTACCGCTGCCATCTAACGATGTTGTATTCAACCGGACTATAACACATCTAGGAGGAGATACAACAAAAACAGTTTTAACCCAACGCTATGAAAGACACCACGCAAACATTTTTTTAATTACAAATCAAAAATATTATTCATTGCACTTTATATAGGCTACTATTCATGGTTTGAAACTTTCGTGGATATTTGAAAGTTAAAGCCAGGTTTATGTGAAACAAAGATGAAGTAGTTCTACGTAGTTTGCCCCTGAAATTCACTTCTATTCATTGTTTACTAGACAGGGCAACAACCAAGTTGTCAGTTTTGTACAAATATATTTGAAACTGAAAGTAGGTACTCCAAACTACATCATTTTTAACATAAAAAATTAATCGGCCACCGGCAGCTTTGAACAATAATGAAAGTATGACTTTACAAGAACTGACATTCTTCAAAAGCATGTGATACTGAACTTGTAAAATGTACATGTGGCAACACAGACCACGTGGGTGGGTGCAGTGTTCTCGCTTTCCTAACAGATTATTTCCCATTCCCATTTCCGTAAAACAGTTCCGGGTACGAGTTAGTAGCTAGTCTCTTCCAACACGTGTGATGCTGTAGTGTGCTCTAAAAATGCTACGAGGTTGTGAATTTCCTTGTAATTGTTAATTTGCGCAATTATTCAACAATGAATGGAAGTGAAAACATAATATATTTTGGACAATTTAGGAAACTCAGTTTACAAGAACAGATTATTGCTATACAGAAGGGAAGGCCAACCCCAACACTACCTGGTCTTACATGTATGCATGCAGGCTAATTTGTAGCATGTTTCATTCAAGAATGTGTCATTTAGTGCTGTTAACTTCTTTCCTCCTCTTAAGAAATATGCAGGAGTCGCCACTGATCTGGGGACAAATTATTAAATTCTGGGACGTTCAAGGACAACAAGCAAAATTCGGGGACTGTTCCTGAGAAATGGGGATGTTTGGTAACCTTATTTTAGACAACCAATTTTTTAATGATAAAAACTGAAAATCATAATTTTTGACCAAAAATGATAAAATTTCACCTCTGTGTATCCTTACTGATATGTTTACATTACTCATTCAATCTCCTCATCCTATTACTTTTTAAATTTAATAAACAGATAATTTATCTTTCCTGTTTTTTCTTTAAATCGTTCATTTCCTTCCTAAAATAAATACCTGCACCCATGAATCAGGTCCTCTGTTTTGGCATCATCCATCCACATTGGAAGAAAAGTAATGGACTGTATCTTCAAAATTTTTCTGTTGTGGAAGACATCTTAGCAATATACATCCCACAGTGATAGCTTTTCTTGTAAATGAATACCTAGGCACTGAGATATTCAACAGCATTTTTATAAATTGATAATAATTAACACTGAAAATTCGGGGATATCTGGGGACAAATTATTAAATTCTGAGACATTCTGGGGACGAATTTTGTTCCAGGACAAAAAGCAAAATTCGAGGGCTGTTCCTGAGAAATGGGGATGTTTGGCAACCTTATTTTAGACTTTAACCAATTTTTTAATGATAAAAACTAAAAATCATAATTTTTGACCAAAAATGATTAAATTTCACGTCTTTGTATCCTTACTGGTATGTTTACATTACTCATTCTATTTCCTCATCCTATTACTTTTTTAAGTTTAATAAACAGGTCATTTATCTTTCCTGTTTCTTCTTTAAAGCATTCATTTTCCTTCCTAAAATAAATACTTTCAATTGGTACCTGCACCCGTGAATCAGGTTCCCTGTTTTGGCATCATCCATCTGGTATCGAATTAGACTCTTCCCTCGTGAATTCCTGGCTTTCCCTTGCTATCCATCAAGAAAGTGAATTATTAACGGTTACTATTATTTTCGTTCAATGTCATAGATCACTTAGGTAACAAAAATCTGATAAAATATCATTTTTTCGTGTTTACAGTTGGGACGACCGTCGGTCAGGCCGCCCTAGTGTGTCTTCCATTTCGTCATTGCTGAACCAAAGTGCAGATGACAGCGACTCTGGTTTCCATGGTTACCGGCCGCCTCGTTCTGGCACCACAGCCTCAGCAACGACTGCTCCTTCCTCCTCCACAATAAAGCTCAGTAATGAGGAGATAGTGAAGAAAGAAGAAGCTTCACGCCAGCTCAACACCAGCCACGACTCAGTAGTGTCCAATGGGTGGGGAGGCCAGAAAGTCCCTCAGCAAGGCCCTGGATACCACCAGCCGCTCTATGCCAATGCACCTCCGAAACCAAGACGGCTTGCAGAACACGAGGACTATGGAGCATCTTCTCCTGAGCCGTCCCCAGACAGAAGGGGAGAGGACATGAGTGGCAAGAAGACACCCCAGGACTCTGACGGGAGCAAGGGGCACGGGTTCATTCCTAGGATTGCTCAGCCACAACAGCCGGTTAGGAACGACCGCAGCGGTATCGATGTCAGGTACCACTATCACCAAGCAGTTTCACAAACTCCGGTGCATTCCTCGCAGCAGCCCCCTCTACAAGATCAGCAGCAAAGACCGCCACAGCAGATGATGCAGCAAGGTCCGGGTAGCCATGCTCAAGCAGCGACCAATGTGGAACGAAGGACTCCTGACACATACGGTCGCTCAAACTCTACAACTCCTGGACCTGCAGGGCCTAACAAAGTGGTGGGATCGAAAGGTGGTGACTATGAGGACGTATACAACACCTCAGACACGATGAGACACAGTGGCAGTGAGGGGAGTTACGGGGAGCTGTACAAACGGGCGTCAAATCAGGTGGCGTATATTAAAGGTGCAGGACCTGTGATATCGATACATCACAAGCAGAATTACCCAGACAGGGGGCATCCAGATAATCATCCCTTACCGCAGCCTCCACCTCAGTATGGACATCCAGGTCCACACCAGCAGAACTATGCAGCCTTCAGGTATGCCCAGGGTATGCCACCCCAGCAGCAACCACCTGATCTGCAGACATCCACAATGCCAAACATGTATCCAATGCCAGTGCCAATTCAGCAACAACCACCACCACCACCTCAGCAACATCCACACCACCACCAAAGTGTTCAGCCAGCAAGGCACAGGGAACCACGGCCAAACCGGTACCCACCAAGGCCGCACAGTGCGGATTTCTTGGATTACGATGCTAAGAAATTTCATCAGCACTACGCAACACAGCCAGCGTACCCAGCACGTGAGAGCAGTAGCAGCCGGGAGCACTTACCACGTGGTAGCGGCGAGGAGAAGATCTACCAGGACCAGCATGCCAGCAGGGTGGCGCGGCTGCCGCGACCCAAGTCGAGTCTAGACGTGATGCCCCCTGCGGATCCTGCTGTCAGCGACAACTACTATTGGTCGGAGGAACGATACGCCCAGAAGATGCGTCAGTCCGCGTCATACGTTCACCAGATTCCGATGACTCATCCACGGAACCAGTCATCCTCTTCCAGGGCCACTACCCCGTCTGTGCGATTAAGTACTCCATCGGGTGTGAGTATGATGACAGACGGTGGCATGCCCCATCAGCAGAGTGGTGGTCAGGTTGGTGGTGTGAGCTCGGGGGGGAGTGTGAACAGTGAGGGGAGTGCAGGTGTGGTGCTCCGCCATTCCAAGAGGACGGACATGATGCCGAGTGACACACGGTCTCCGTCGAGACAGCATTACCAGCAGCATCATCAGCAGCGAAGGTGGAGTGAGTACAGTGACCCTCGAGCGAATAGCCAGTTCATGCGGTCGGCTAGTGCGAGACTACCTCGACAGCGATACCAGGACGACGAAAATGACTCCCAGTGTGAGGAACAACGACAGAAGTCTACCTCAGACGTTCGAGAAGGAGAGAAGAAGATCCAGCAGGTAACGGCTGAAATGAGTGTGGAAACATACATTAAGGTTATAAGGTTGCTGATATAATAATAATAATAATAATAATAATAATAATAATAATAATAATAATAATAATTTATTTAACCTGGCTGAGTTAAGGCCATACGGCCTTCTCTAACACTCAACTAGGAGTAAAACTGCGTTACAAAAAACACTACAAATTTACAAAGTATATTACAATTTTACACACAAAACTGAATAAGATGATAATAATAATAAAATGTAAACAACAAGTAAGTAGAAATCAGACATAATATATAACATACAGAAAGAAAGGAAAAAGCATAATAAAATGTGAACAGCAGGTCAAAATAAATGAGACATACAAACTATAAAAAAATAAGACAATTTTTGATGATGATGATAATAATAATAATAATAATAATAATAATAATAATAATAATAATAATAATAACAATAATAGTAATAAAATAGTGCAGTACAAAGTATACAATGAATACAATATTTTTAAGTACACAGAGTAAGGAAAATTATGATTATATATAGCTCAACTTATCACATTATAGATATACCATTACCGGAAAATATGAAAACAAAAATATAAAATCAGTTAAATATCACTAGAACATAAAAAAAAATGTGAATACGTGGAAACATGCAATTTAACACTTGTCATAATAGTAAGTTAGTTTGGCAACTCGTCATAAGATAATTTTCTAACTTGGATTTGAAAGATTTCAATGTTTGGCAGCCCTTGACTTCAGGCGGCAGAGAGTTCCAGTCTTCAGGTTTCCATAAAAATTGAGTTAGAATGAAGATTGTAGGTTACCACTCCTGTGAATGATTGGTTAGCTGAATGGCCGTGCTCTTGTACAAGTACAGCATGTCGCACTGGTGAACTTAACCAGGTCTATGGTATATGTGATGATGATGATGATGATGATGATGATGATGATGATGATGATGATGATGATGATGATGATGATGATGATGATGATGATATATTAATGATGGCGAAATGAATCCAAGGTTTAACGCCGAAAGTTACCCAGCAATTCTGCTTCAATTGGTTACCAACCAGGTAACTTGTTCCAACCAGGATTTGAACCTGGGCCCTTTCGTTTCACGGTCAGACGCATTAACCGTTACTCCACAGCAGTGGACTCATCTTATTTTAATTCTGTATAGAAGATATAGAAACTTACTGTAGAAAAAGAAGTTCAATGAAAAACAAGATAAATACAAAAAATCATTAATATTGTCTGTATGCATAAAACAAAGTTAATTACTAGAGACCGAATTTGAAAGGAAATCCCTTTGTTTTTTATTTCAACACGAAACATGAAATAATTAATTACAACATTCAAAACTATCTTCCACCGACCAAATTATATGGTTCTGACTTCCCTTTTTTTAGACCATATTCCTTTTTTTTTTTCACCTTTTTTTAAAAACATCTCTTATTTTGGTCCTTTTTTGACAGTCAGAGTATCTCTGTCCCTAAGTACTGTTGTTTCTCCAGTTTGTGTAATGGTGGTATAAATGCCTTATTTCAAATCTGCCCTGATAAAAGTTTGAGTCTTTTCATTGCCAATTATGTGTAGTAAGCAAAGGTCTATTGTTACTGTAGTTAAAACAAATGAAGGTATCATTTATATCCTGTTATCTACTCCATAGTGGGCAAGTTTTTAACTGCGTAAGAACATGTGTAGGTTATATATTGCTTTATTCCCGTACAGAACGTTGCTACAGAGGGTCGTACTGAAATTCATGAGCAACCATTACTCTAATTCCAATTTCAACAATGTAACAAAAACAACTTTATGATCATAATCTACAGACTTTACACTATGTATTAGCATATTGTGACGTCATTAGCTTCTAACACGTGATCACAGGCAATGGTTGCAAAATGGTGGACAATGATGATTCGTTTCGACAGTGTGCTGTCATTGAATTGCTTATTAAAGAGAAAAAATCTTCTGCTGAAATTCACCTCAGGCTTCAGCATGCATTTGGAGATGTGTGCATGGACACCAGCAGTGTTAGGAGATGGGTGAAACATTTCAAAGACTGGAACAAGAGCATCCAAGATAAGCCTCGTAGCGGTCACCCTTGAACTGCCTCCACGAAACGCAACAAGGAAAGAGTTTATGAATTCTGGGATGCATTTTGGTTGAATTTCTTGAACCTGGACAGACCATAAATGCTGTCCGCTTTACCTATTCAGATAGTTTTGAAGCTCTGTTGTGCATTGCATGAGAAACGCCCTGGAAAGAAGATCATCCTGAAACACGATAATGCATGGCCTCACATTGCTCATGTCACCGTGGAGAAAATCAGGACAGTTGGGTGGGAATGGCGGAATGAAAAAATATTTTCGAAAATAAATCAATGGCACATATTATAGGAAAATAGGCTAATATGTTATTGGTACCGTACATGATTCTACGAACTTAACAAATAGAAAATTACAATTTATGAAGATATTTAATATGTATAAATATATGGTCATAATTTTAAAACGTTTCCAGTGGTAACAGTGGATACAAGCACGCATCAATACTGTTTCAAATACTGTTACATAATGATGTAAGTTGGACATTGATATGATGGAGTCCTCTGAAATGAACATTTTAAAGAGTTAATCGCAGAATATACTTAAATAATTTGACCAGAAATATTATGAAGAGATCTGACGAGAACTACTTGTCATCGTCATCATCTTCCATCCAAGTGTTTAGACCATGTGGTCTGTTACGGTCTCATGCCATCTCTTAGCTGGACGTCCAATAGGTCTTCTTCCTCTAAAGCAATACCACAAGATCTCTTGAGGGATTCTTCGCCTAGGCTTTCTGTTTACATGATCTTTCCAGTTATTCCTTAATCTTGCATTGCACTCTAGTATCGGTTCTATCCTTAACTCTTCTAGGATATCTTAGTTCTTTTTATGATCCCATTTTATGTAGCCACCAGTGGGTCTCATAAATCGAATTTTCTGCTGCTGTAATTCTAGAGGCGTCACATTTTCTAATAGTCCATGTTTCACTACCATAAGCCAAGATGGGTCGGGCTAAAGTTTTGCAAATGTCGATTGTTGTGTGTTTCTGGATTAGAGATGATCTCATGACTGAGTTTATTGTGCCTAAAGTTTTTAGAAATTTGATAATTTTGTTTTGAATGTCTGTGTCATTTGTGTAACTGAGGGAGTAACCCCTATATCCCAGAACTAATTGTTCATAACATAATTCAGTGCATAACTATACAATTATATCTTAAGAATGCAGAATTGTCATTTACCAAGAGAAATATATATCTGAAGTTCGGACAGTAATCATGTTATTGTTGATGGTGGTGATGATGATTTATTTAATACCGTATTTAATATGATATTACAGGTATTAGATACTAAATATCGACATTTCACATGATTATATGTCTGCACAAGGTACAGTGTTTACAAATCACAGTTAAACTGCAATATCATTACAACTTAAATTGAAGAATTCAAAGATTAGAATGGAATTTTAATTAATTAACCAGTTTCCTGAATAAATTATGCTTGTTATATTGTCTAACCAAGATAGGTGACATACTGTAACATTTAGGACCTAAATATATTTCATATTTTCATTTATTGTATTCTATAGATGTTACATTAGCCTCAAGATGTGGAACAAGTCAAAATTGTATAAGATTACAATTTTTTGGCGAGATGAAGTGAGGTGAGGCCGAGGATTCGCCATAGATTACCTGGCATTTGCCTTATAGTTGGGGAAAATCTCGAAAAAAACCCAACCAGATAATAAGATCAAATGGGGATCTAACCCAAGCCTGTATGCACCTCCAGATCAGCAGGCTAGCGGGTCTGGCGACTGAGCTACATTGGTGGCTCTACAAAATAATATACAGTACATAGCAATCTGATGCATTCAGTTTGCAAACCTAAATAATTATTCATCAGTTGAGCTATAAAATATAATACATAGCAAGTAAGTTACCGATAATTCAATTTAAAAGCATAAACAATGCAATCAATTGATATATACCGGTACAAAAATTGATAATGTATATCATGCAAATTACTTCAATTTACAAGCATAAACAATTCATCAGTTGAGCTACACAGATTACTGTTCAATACAGCATACACAGTTCATCAGCCAAGCTATACAAAAATATACAATACTTAGTACACAGATTAATTCAATTTACAAGTATAGTTTAGTTGAGCTATACAAAATTGTACAATTCATATCAAGTAGATTAATTCAATTTACAAGCATAAACAATTCATCAGTTGAGCTGCAGTATACAGACTACTATTCAATTTATAGTACCGGTAAGGTAAGCCTATACAAAAATACCCAATACATTGTAAACAGAGTAATTCAATTTACAAGAATATTTTAGTTGAACTGTACAAAATTATGCATTTCATATCAAGTAGAATGCAAATTATTTCAATTTACAGCATAAACAATTCATCAGTTGTGTAGAAGATATGAGTATGTAAAAATTTGGTTAAATCTGTTCTAAACTTTTCCTCATGGTCCTTCAAAACTTTAAGATAATTAGGCAGTGCATTGAAGACTGAGATCTAATTTATGAGAATTCATTGTTTAACGTAATCTACATTAACTTAAAGTAAGATTATTATTAAACCCAGTATTATAGACATGTATATCTTTTCGAACATTATATTCCTTAATATTTTAATCTAAAGTGACATCAAAAACTTTTTCCTTGCATTTTTAACTATGCCCTGATTGTACCTATGGAGTGTAAAATATTACCATGGCAGCTAAAACTTACGAATAAACAAAGCCTGCATGGTATAGTCCAAAAACAAGGTACAATAAAAATGTAAGGAAAAAGTTTTTGATGTCACTGTACATAAAGTAGAAGATCTAATAAATAAAGATTCACAAGTGTCAGAATTCTAAATTTAATAAAAAGAGACTTACAGTGAGTTATTCTATGATATTTCGTAATGATTCTTAATACTTACTTCTGTAACAGCAAGATGTCACCAGTCTTTTTTCTAGCCACCTCAAATAATGATACTATATTTTACAATTTATTAAAAAAAAAGAAAAAAGAAAATAAACAGTCCTCGTATAAAATGTGGGGAGGCAAAAGGCTAATTTTTAAAAATTAAAAAACAGTTCTTGTTAATCCATGTTGAATCTTTCGTTCACTACTTTTAACACTTGAATATAAATAATTGATTAAATGGCGATCTTACTCGTGTTAATTGTGTAAGCATGTGCGGCTACACATACACATACAACCTACACCTACAACCTACACATATAACCCAAAAATCAAAAACTCAACACACTAAAACAATATGAAATATACAAACATACTAAAACACACCCTGATCAAATTCCCAACACACAGATCAATTTCAGAACACACACACTATTTGACACCACATTTCAACACTTTTCAACAATCGAACGCACCCACACAACAGGCAGCGAAGTTCGAGATGACGCCGAGATCTAGTAGGCTCTGAGGATGGTGTGAAGAAGTACCAAAACAGCTGTAAGCCGCACATGCTTACACAATTAACACGAGTAAGATCGCCATTTAATCAATTATTTTTATTTTAGTTCTTGTTAGTCTGCTGTTAATTGTTCATTGACGATAATTCGATGGTGTTTCAGTAAAGAGAGAGAAGTCACACAAATGAGTTTTGAATTAGATGAAAATTAAATATCAGGTCTTTATTGCAAATAATTTTTTACACAAATAAAACACATCAAATGTTAGTATTTCTTTTGATTTTTGTATACCCACTTGTGTATTCCCCTGGTTAACAAAACTCCATTTGCACAAAAAATGAAACCGCCTTTACTTGAACACCATCGATTTACACAGGCTAATGCACGAGAAAGTGATTATAGAAAACTTACATAATAAATTATTTTCGTTATTTTCTAGAGGGAAGAATCAATGAAACGTTTGCTGGAATGGAAACAGCGAATGTTGCAATCCCCATTAACGCGAAAACCATCTGGATCATCAACGCGAGGGACAGCACAGAATGAACTATCCAAGTATTACAAACAACAGGTGCTACGAGAACTTGCGAACCAGGAGGCTAGGAACAGAGATATGACGAGCAGTCAGGAGGGACGTGGCAGTTCCAGACGGAGGTCGCAGCTAGAGGATACCGGGACAGTTCCAGGACGGTCTGCACTCAGGAGCAGGAGCCAAGATGGCCGCCGGTCTTCCACATCTCTCAGCCGCTACAACAGCTATTCTTCCGATGATGAAGGTAAGGTAGTAAAACACAATCTGCATGTAGTGCTAGAACCTCTCAGATGTAGGTAAAATAGACATGTGATGGTACCAGTGATGTGGTTATCGAGGGTATGCTCTTGTTTGGTTCTCAATTTTTGGACACTCGAATGTGTAGTTTTTTTATCTACCAGTAACAAACTATTTAAAAACCACAGAGCTCATTCTGAATTGATAAGGTAATGATAAGCAGTGGTGGCCGCTCTTTAAATGCAAATGAACTGTTGGTCACTGTTTATTTTGTTAAATAAAACAAAAAATGAATTTTTCCCATTCAAAATACGTGATTTTACTTTCTTTATGTTTCTCAAACCAAGCAATGGATTCGGAACACCTCAAAATCTGTGCTTCATTGGCTGTCCATGATAATATCTTTGAAAAATATTGGAGTGCAAGAGGTCAGATGACTTTATTGTCAAACGCCTAGCATTAGAAAACAACAACAACTTTCTTTATTTAGTTTTCTGGAACATGCAAAATTACCTATAATAATTATGATGACCACAAGTTCTTGCTCGAAATGCTAGAACGATGTGGAACTACTGAACCAGTTCTGGAAAACTTGTGCACATGCATGTGACAGTCGACCTGGTTGGCGAGTTGGTATAGCGCTGGCCTTCTATGCCCGAGGTTGCGGGTTCGATCCCAGGCCAGGTCGATGGCATTTAAGTGTGCTTAAATGCGACAGGCTCATGTCAGTAGATTTACTGGCATGTAAAAGAACTCCTGTGGGACAAAATTCCGGCACATCTGGCGACGCTGATATAACCTCTGCAGTTGCGAGCGTCGTTAAATAAAACATAACATTTTTTTTTGCATGTGACATAACATTTGCTGGTTATCATTGTGTAAGTCTGTTCCTTTCTAAATGCTGCTATCCATTTTTCTTACATACATTAAAATTCCTCGAATCTGGCACCCAAATAACCAGCAATACCAAAACAGCAGCACCTTTGGTTAAAAAAAAAAATAGTCATTGATGCGAAAAAGAAGAGTCTGATGAAGATGTGAGTGGTTTTCTTAGATCGTACATGCCGCATATTGTGTTTACTCTTTACACAGTTCACGTGTGAAAATATACTAAAAAAAAAAAAGTTATGTCCTTGGAGTAGAGGGTAGCATCGGTAATCTGTTACTTGGACCTTGCAAACAATATGCAGAGACGATACCTTTCAATTTAACACTTGAAGGGGTGTTGGATGAGTCTAAATACGAAAGTATGAAATTCTCTGTTCCTACATTGCATAAAAATTTCATTCGAGTGATGGATAGTATCATGGCTATTATCGCTAAGCACTGCTGTTGCACAATGGATTCCGCAAAACGCAAGCAAAATGTTTTTATGCTTAAATCATCGTGCGCTACTTCATAGTATAGTTGCGACGTTGGCTACACTGCTCTTCATGTCACATGACTCATATGACCGCCATTTAAAATTGTCATAAAGTTACAAAAACTTTTAGTATTTTTTACGCTTTTATGTATTACTGTATTACAATAATTATGAACTGATGAAAGTACATTACCGTATTCAGTACTAAAAATGAACATTGTACATATTTCAAAACTTTATTTTTAATTTTGTATATGAAAATTACTAAATTTCAACATGGAAAAAAAATGTTTGTGCAGTACAGTGTGTTTTTACATAACCTATAAACTTATTTTCCAATTATCTGGCACTGGCTTTGTCCCACAGTTGCCGGATACAAAGAATTCTACTCTATTCTTTTACCAAAAATGCTACACTTTCTCAAAGCAAAGGAAATATTGAATCAAATCAGATTTTAAAGGGGACCTAAGGGAACCTGATTTTGTTCAGTAGTCGCCACTGGTTATAAGAGAAATTGCTGAAAGGAAGTGATCAGGAAAATCTGTCTTTAAGCCAGTTTATTTGAGGCGAATTATCAGAATTTGCTGAGGATCAAACCCCAATCTGCTAGTTGAATTTTGTTGCAATTCCAGCAGTTCTTGTAGTTCTTTAACATGTAAGCATTTAGTTCTTGCCTTAAATGAACCGAGAATATTTCTTTTTAGAATATCCTTTGTTTAAATATTCTTATGATGCAGTGCACAATACTAACTTTTTCTGTAAATTGTTTTGTTATAGATTGAAGTTAAAATATTACTACTATTTTATATGTAATTACTGTACTTTTTTATAAAAAGTTTTTTTATTTTATATTTTCGCCAAAACATAAATTATTATTAATAATAATAATAATAATAATAATAATAATAATAATAATAATAATAATAATACCATTCATATATTTTGTAATGTGCCAAGAAGGAGCATATCCCCTGATGGAAAGAACTGCATAGCTGGCACAACTTACTAAAATTGGTGGTGTTTGGCATGGTGGTGTCTTTCCAAGTCTGTTTGTAGTTTTTGTTGTGTTCATGCTCTTGATTTTATAACCCTTTATCCATAGTGTTGTGTACTATATCTGTACTTTCTATGTTATGCATTGCATTAGCATTAGAAGTAAAAACCTTGTTACTCAAATATTTCTTGCTACTGTTAGAGGCAACAGAATTATAGATGGTGATTTGTAACAGATGAAATACCCAAATGTCTATTTTTACCTCTTCTCTGTGAGGTTATATTTATCAGAACATCTGTATCAGTATAATTATTGGTTTCATATGTATAATCAAATAATGGTTTCCAATCTCTCAGTACCTATGTTTCACTTGAGTTAGTAATGTCTGATTTCTATGTGTTACTTGTAATTCATTATTACACAGCCATAAATAACGCCAATCATTACTATGCAGATTCTTATGAATACTCGTAACATAATTGAAGAATTGAAAGAACCTGTATGAGTAATTAATTAGATTGCCATATATGGGAAATAGTTTATATAATATCCAAACTGTAGGTACCTGTAGTTTAAAACACTGAAAAGTTTTATGAAGTTAGTACCGGTATAGAAAATTGAAAAATACTTACGTATTTTTTAAAGGAAAGAAAATTTATAAATGAAAGACAATCTCTCTATATACAAATACCTTGTATATCAGGGGTCTCCAACCTTTTTTGTCAGTGGACTGCATTGGCTTATGCACAAGAGGTCAAGAGCCAGATGAAAGAAAAAGTAAGTTAAACTTGTAAAGTCAATTTTCAACACATTAGGAATCATACATAACCTATGTTTACAGAACAATTACCGGTAATACAAAAATTTACAAGAACATTGGGATTCATAGTCAAAATGTGACAACTGTTTTAATGCAGTACTTGAAATTAAATTTGACATTCTTTTTGCTGTACTAATTTATCTATGCTCGATTTTATATCAGTTGTTGCGATTCTCAGAAATATGCATCCATGATTCTAGTTCTTATTCTTGATTTCACATGTTTCACTCGACTGAACTGCAGCTCACACAAATACAGTAAATGGTACCAAATATATACAGCATGAACAATGCATTTTTCCATATTTCAGAATACTTTTTTGAACAAATGTAAACAGAATAGAAATCAACAAGTGATGATTCTAAGAACTTGTCTTTTAATGTTGAATCATTTTGAAGATTTGCAATTTCCAGTATAAATACAACCTGACAGATTGGACAAACTGAAAGGTATTTTCAAACATGTTACAAGGAACTTATCACAGCCATAACTAAATCACACACAGTGGCGGTTTCTCGGGGGAGGGAAGGGAGGAACGTCCTCCTCACATTTTTCTTCTTTTGAAAGTAAATACCAAATAAAATATGTGCCTTGAAATTCAAGGAAGATTCGATAATTTTTTTAATTCAGACCTATAAGAAAACCTCGGTTGATCGAGTTTTAAACAACGCGCACTCATGTGCTGCTAGAAAACTGTGAGAAAGATGCGAGATTGTTTGTGAAGAGGAAAGCAAATCCTTTCCTCCTTTACTGCAGTTAACACACATAGACAACATCGCACTAGCGGCTAGAGAAAGAAGCAGAGTTTTAAAGCAAGCGAATGAACAGTAAGGGAGGAGATCCTCCTCTGAATCAGCGCATGGGCGGGAAATAAAAACCAACTGGTCTTGCAACAAACTCGCTACCGCTGCCATCTAACGATGCTGCATTCAACCAGACTATAACACATCTACGAGGAGGCACAATAAAAACAGTTTTAACGCAAAGCTATGAAAGACACCATATAAACTTTTTTTAAATCATAAATCAAAATATATTATTCATTGTATTTTATATAAGCTACTACTCATGGTTTCAAACTCTCGAGGATATCTGAAAGTTGAAGTTAGATTTATATAAAACAAAGAGGAAGTAGCTCTACGTTAGTATCGTAGATCTTTTTGGCCCCTGAAATTCACTTCCATTCATTGTCTACTAGTTAGGACAACAGCCAAGTTGTCAGTTTTGTACAAATATATTTGAAATTGAAAGTATACCAAACTACAATATTTTTAACACAAAAAATAATCTGCCACCTGCAGCTTTGAGCAATAATGGTAGTATGACTTTACAAGAACTGACATTCTTCAAAAGCATGTGATACTGAACTTGTAAAATGTACATGTGGCAACACAGACCACGTGGGTGGGTGCAGTGTTCTCGCTTTCCTAACAGATTATTTCTCATTCCCACTTCCGTAAAACGGTTCTGGTTATATGTTAGTAGCACTAGTCTCTACCAACACGTGTGATGCTGTAGTGTGCACTAAAAATGCTGCGAGTTTGTGAATTTCCTTGTAAATGTTAATTTGTGCAATTATTCAACAATGAATGGAAGTGAAAACATATTTGGACAATATAGGAAACTCAGTTTACAAGAACAGATTATTGCTATACGAAAGAGAAGGCCAGCCCTAAAACTATCTGATGTTACATGTATACATGTAGGCTAATTTGTAGCATGTTTCTCTCAAGAAGTTGTCATTTTGCGCTGTTAATTTCTTTCCTCCTCTTAAAAAATATGCAGGAGCCGCCACTGATCACACAACAATTCAACCTATGCAGAACACAGAACAAACTCCAACAACAACTACAGCAACAAATAAATTTGAAAATCATGTTGGGTCCGATAAGCTGTGCAATAATATTAAAATTTATTGTAACCATCGTCAAACTTATCAGTATACAAATGTGACTGAACTCACAGATGCTATTTTTACATAATAAAATATACCGGTAATGATAAACGTTTTCGGTTCGAAGGAATCCTCTTCAGATCAATTAATAGACGTACAGAGTACATTGTGTTACGAACAAACAGTGAAGTTTATATAAAGTGGAACGGAAAACATAATGGACAACAAGGGTGCATATAATGTCATTGGTTAAAAGGGTTAAAATAGGATAAAACTTAGAACATTAACAATAGTATCTATGTACTTTATAAACTTCACTATATTTATGGAATGTATTTATGTAATAGTTCTGAACGCCATGTTTTACAAAACGAAACAATCATTAATTCAAGTTGAACATTGAATAATTGTTAGTGCTAAGCAGTACCCATTCTATTAGTGCAATATTCTGGACATCACTTTCTCAAAACATAATGATATTAAGTCAGTGAATTTCATCTAACTGTAAACCACTCTATTTTAAGACATTATATGAATATACAGGTATTATGATGTTTGAAAGGTTAGGTATACATTCACCTTGTTTTCATGAACATGCTGCATTGATTTAACCTACTTTAAAGAACTGTGCCTTACTTCACATTAATTTAAAATGCAGTTTCTTCACTGTTCTTGTCTCTGATCCAAGAAATATGTGGAACATATAAAGTAGATTATATTTCTTATGTATGTCACATTTTGTGCCATTCCTAGTAAACTGGTGTTGGCGCCAACTCCAGTGATTCCTTGACTACAATTCCGAGAGACTTTCGCCATAGAAATCCTATGGACTTAGTCTCAAGGAGATGGTACAGTTCATTAGTTCCTCACTGGTATTGTACTGCCAATAAGGATGGCTGTTAAGTAAGGAAAATTGGGCGCAGTTATACGTATAATAAAGAACAAACTGCTATTTCATGCATAAAAATCAAAATGTAACTGAATATTTATAGTCTGTTTGGCAAAACTGAACAGTCTTATGTGTAATAATCTGTTTTGTAAACAGTATAGAACCAACTTTTTTTATTAAAAGAAATTCAGGAAGTTGACACAATTTCACGTAGACAATAGATAGATAGACTTATAACTTTAGCAAAAGACTGACTTACGTATTTTAGATGCTAATCATAACTGCTTTTTATGATAATATGTAAATGTAAAGAAAGCGAATGGATTAAGATTTATAAGAAAAACAGAGGGATATACTTGCTTGGATTATGAAGGTATCAGTAACATGTTGTGCAGGAACTTCAGTTACATCCTGTTATACATTTTATGAATAGTTACCAGCTCCAGTGTAAAAATAATGTATGTCATTAGAATTCCAAAAGTTATGTTTTATTATCGCTTATATGGAAGAGATCTCCTTCTCCTGGGGACAGTCCCCGAATTTTGCTTTTTGTCCCCAGACAAAAGTCGTCCCTGGAATGTCCTCTGGTTTAATAATTTGTTCCCAAATATTTCCGGATTTTCAGTGTTGATTGTTATAACTTTATGAAAATGCTGTTGAATATCTCAGTGCCAACTGAATTCATTCACAAGATAAGATAATAGAACTATAGAATGTATATTGCTGAGATCTTCTCTAGAAAGAGATAGATTTGATGATACAGGCCATTATTTATGTTCAAATGTAAGTAGACGTGACCTGAAGAATATGATTAATTTGACAAAATTTCTTACATGAAGAAATATGTGATTTCAGGCAAAATGACAGAGTGGAATGAAGAAAATGCCAGACTCTGCTGAAAACTAGTGAATTTTTTAATTTGTCTTTGACAGAATGATTCCCTGTGCAGAACTGCATAAGGTGATTAAACTGTCTCCTGGAAATAATGAATCAATAGAGAGATCTTCTTCCTTCTCTTCAGTGAACATGATGTGGATATTCAAAAAATTCAGAATGAATTTAGAAACTGTTGGAGGCATGCTTGCTATCTTATTCAACTTCAACATGACCTGACAGGAGCAAAATTGGTATCCAGAGAAGACCTGCTTAAAAAATTCACAGTTCTGAAAAATACGAGTAGTTCAAGTAGTAGTTAAGTAGAATGAATATAATGAATATTTTAGTGTATAAATGGAAGGCGTATTTTAATTCTTTGAAGTGTGTTAAAGCAATATTAGTGAACAGCAAAGTAAGAGAAATGTCAAAAGTAGTATTTCCATATTTTGATACCCGTCTCTGGAAATTGTGAAAAAAAAATCTCATAACCTTAGTTTATACTTGAATGGATGATGATGATGATGATGATGATAGATATGTAGAGTTCTTGGAGGAGTTATTTATTAAAAAAGATAGATAAAGTTATTTATTAAAAAAAATAAATGCAGAGGCATCATAGAATTAAGTAATGAAACCATATACTGTACCTGTTCCAAAGACATAGTACCGAATTCCTTATATATAATGCCTTTGCAAGATCTGTCCTTTGTTAGGGAGGTGAAGCATGGACTTTGTGGAGAAGTGTTGAAAGCAGAATTATAGCTAGTGATATGAAGTTGAGGCACTGAACAACTGGATATATTTTGTGGGCTGATTAAAAGAAATGAAGATACCAGTACCTATTTTATATGAGGCTGAAATCAAACCAATACTGGAAGATGTACAGACGCATCAAAATAACTATCTTCAACATGTTAACCCAAGTAGCCAAAACAAGAATCCTTAAGGTAGTCTTGAATTATTACAATCTACAGGGAGAAGATAATCAGGATCCCTTATGAAAAGATGGGAAAAAAGTTTTATAAACCATAATAGTTATTTTAGGACTAAACTGCCAGTTACATGAAGAAGTTGATGACAAATATAAAGGAGTAATTTTACTCAAAAATAATTTCTTTTGTTCGAAGGACTACATAAGAGTATAATTTCAAAAATTAAATTTTCGCTATTCATCACTATACATGTCATTTAGCATTAATTAGAATAAAAAAAATACTATGCCATGCAAATAAATCAGAATCACAAAATATTTCGATGTTTTATTCATTTTATTTTGACTTTTATTCTTACTCTGACATGTCTCACTTCATTATCTCCTGGCTTAGTTGTCTCATAAGTGATGCCATATTGCTTTCACATACGAGGTTCAAATCTGTCCTCTGACAGTTGACTAAACAACTTTCCTGGCACGAAAGATTTAATATCTGACAAATGTCTACAATTAGGTACCGGTACACCTTCATATCTATTTGGACGTACATATTATAACTTATAAATTACTGGTATACGTTTTCAATATTTTGTATTATATAATTAGCTAGTATTGTCACTCTTGTCTATTGATTTTTTTTATATTATCTCATTGATAGTTTCAAAGTGATAAGCCAGTCCATAGTGTTACAATTATTGAAGAGTTGGTTGTAATAAGATTGTTAGCCATTTAACGCTATTATTGCGTAGATAGCTGTTCTTATATATTATGCGTTATAAAATATTGCATTTTAGTGATATAGACCTACAACCCATTAACTTAAAATTAATAATTATCAAATGTAAAGATTTTCTTCCTAACAGTTTTAAATTTTCTATGTAATTTTTTCAGAAGTGATTTTTTCTTTAACATTAACACTGTTATTCACCCAGCTTCTCAATTGTTATAAATTACAGTAATATTTTTATAGCAAATTTCTAATACGAAAATTATGCAGTATTCAAACCTTGTACCAGTAATTATTTTACGTGAAGCAAAGAATGCAAAAGAATCGTAGGTAATTATGGAATTGCATAATATCTAGAAGAATAAAATTATTCTTTTTCATTGCACCTTAATGAAATATTATGCAGTTAAGGTTTTGGCTATGTCAAAGAAATTTTAGAGAGTAAACAAACAAATATATATATATTTTTTGTTCACAATATTTTAAATATTAATATAAAAGGGAGAATGTACACATATTCTTAGTGCTTTTGCTAAATGTCTTCTTCCCCTAAAGAAGCAACTATGCTATTTCATGCTTGGTTTAAAAAAAAGTTCAGAAATCTGAATCAAGACATGTAGAATAGAATGTAAATTAGGTGTATACATTTAGCAGAACATGATGGCTGAAATATGTATTACATTCGTATAATTAATAACAGATGCTAGAGCAGTTGTCAAATGACGTGAAGAAACGTACTCTGAGATAAAATGTATTAGTCTTAGATATATATTTGCATATATATAAGGGTTTGATTAGCTCTTCTTCTGTTTAAATCAACTCAGATTATAATTATTGTCTAATCGTGTTCTTCGTTGTTTGAAATTGCTAACACTAACCTAATATTTTACGTTCCATATATCAAAGGCTTGTTTTAGTACTGTATCACTATTTCACGTAACAGAGGTTAGAGCTTATGTAGCTTGCACAAGCTGAACATCTTTCACATGACGTATTATTGTTTTCACTTCACATAGTAAATAAGGAACTAATGTAATTTAAATAACGTAATTACGAATCTTTCTTTTGATATTTGAGTGAGCAGAATATGGGAGGAAACTGAAGCAATGTGAACATGATGAAAGTTAGCTCTAATTTCGATTAAGGTAAAGCTAAGATGTCGGAAATCGTGGTTTACTGCATTTAATGAATCAAATAAATACATAAAGAGATAGATTAGATGGATGGAATTGATTGATAGATAGATAGATAGATAGATAGATAGATAGATAGATAGATAGATAGATAGATAGATAGATAGATAGATAGATAGATAGATAGATAGATAGATAGATAGATAGATAGATAGATAGATAGATAGATAGATAGATAGATAGATAGATAGATAGATAGATAGATAGATAGATAGATAGATAGATAGATAGATAGATAGATAGATAGATAGATAGATAGATAGATAGATAGATAGATAGATAGATAGATAGATAGATAGATAGATAGATAGATAGATAGATAGATAGATAGATAGATAGGTAGGTAGGTAGGTAGGTAGGTAGGTAGGTAGGTAGATAGATTTAATTATTATAATTAACTCAGTATATTATTTAAGACTCAAAATTTTCTACTAAACTCGAAAGGGCTCCCATATTTACAGAATAGCTCAGATTTTGGTCTTTTGATGAGCTAATAGAAATAAAGTTCGCCTATTTGGTCATAATTGCAGTGTTTAATAAATAGGCCTAGTACTTGATTTGAAATAGATTAAATTACATAACCTGGAGTGTGAACTGTGTTGTGTAACATCGGAGCAAAATTTGTGTTGTTAAAATATCTGAAGTGCCTCTTCGTCTAAAACTTGACACTATATTGGGTACCATATGTCTTCTTGCAATTCATTTCGTGTCCTGTTCCCACCCCTCCTCTTCAACAATTCGTGACTACCGTCATCCACCATTGAATAACCTCCATTAGTAATATTTGGATTTATCTTTCCTTTTCTGATCATAGCCTGTGATAATACTTTGATTAGAAAGGGCTTAAGAGGGTGAAAGATTATATAAAGGTACACAAGGACGTGTCATTGCAAGGATTGTTGGGGTTGATAGGAAGAAATAATTCAGCTCTCAATCTAGAGAGCAATCTGTGTTATTCTTATTTGTGCTATTCCTATTGAAAGGCCTTATGAAAATGTCGAAAATAGAATGTAAGATTTAGTTCACATATTAGAGAAATTGTCTTGTTGATTTAGTACAAATGAGTGATCATCACATTGCCTGATGCTCCATCACCACCAATAAAGAACATCATTTTTTGTAATATAGTTCACCAAGCACTAAAATTGAAAGGGCTTAAGAGGGGGTGAAGGATTATAAAAAGGTACACAAGGACGTGTCATTGCAAAGATTGTTGGAGTTGACAGGAAGAAATAATTCAGCTCTCAATCTAGAGAGCCATCTGTGTCCTTATTTGTGCTATTCCTATTGAAAGGCCTTATGAAAATGTCGAAAATAGAATATAAGATTAGGTCACATATTAGAGAAATTGTCTTGTTGATTTAGCACAAATGAGTGATCATCACATTGCCTGATGCTCATCACCACCAATAATGAACATCATTTTTTTTGTAATATAGTTCACCAAGCACTAAAATTGAAAGGGCTTAAGAGGGGGTGAAGGATTATATAAAGGTACACAAGGACGTGTCATTGCAAGGATTGTTGGGGTTGATAGGAAGAAATAATTCAGCTCTCAATCTAGAGAGCCATCTGCGTCATTCTTATTTGTGCTATTCCTATTGAAAGGCCTTATGGAAATGTCGAAAATAGAATGTAAGATTTAGTTCACATATTAGAGCAATTGTCTTGTTGATTTAGCACAAATGAGTGATCATCACATTGCCTGATGCTCCATCACCACCAATAAAGAATATCATTTTTTTTGTAATATACAGTAGAACTTGGTTATAGCGACATCCAAGGGACCTTAAACATTATGTTGTTATAAACGAGTGTCGTAGTAACCGAGATTCACATTATCAATCTAGTGAGGAAAATGAAAAATAACAAACTTAATTAGACTTATTTCAGATTTATGTATTGACTTTTAAGCCTACAACGAACAAAAATAAAATACACGTAGGCCTACAATTATAAATACAGTATTCTGTATTAAAACAGTTTGTTCAGTACTCACCAAACTACTTTACTTAGAAGTGAAGTAATCAGTCATTTTACTCTGTTGTCTTCTACTTGCCCAATACACACTTTCTAGGACTAAATTACGTTCTATGTTCATAATTTCAGTTGCAATTTCACTGCTCCCTTCCCTAGATTCATAGAACATGTTCATAATTCTAATGACTTCTAAAGCGTCACTCACTTCTTTTACTGGCCATACTGCATTAAAATGCGTGCACTTCGTGAAAACTTCCTGTCGAAACTGATCTAATACCGCATGAATTCAGGCAGGTTACAATGGGGTGGGGAATCCACCTGCATTCCAGAGGTCTATGACAGAAGGAGACTGTAAAGAATTTGTCAGGGTCAGATTTCAACAAAATATTTCTTAAAATACTTTGGTTCTTAGAAAATCTTATTCCAAACTGAGGTTGAAAGTGACGTTATATGCGAGGTAGACGCATATGCGTTTGTCGTTTTAAGCAAGGCAGGAAAGCATATGTCTTATGGGGAATTAGTTGGGACCACAGAATATTTGACATTATAGGCGAGGTGTCGCACAAAACGAGGTCGCTATAACCAAGTTCTACTGTAGTTCACCAAGCACTAAAAATGGTTTCAGTAGGCATGTCCTTAGTATGGACATTTGATTGTACCGATACACTATTTGTATTACTTATTTAGATATAAGTTGAGCCGAAAGATTGGAAACCATTGTTAGACTTTCACAAATGTTTTCTTTTCTATTACAAAGTATTTGATTAACAGCAATTGTTCTTCAACTAGTATGTGTGTTTTTCTTTCTGTAATAAGGTATGGTATGCATTACACAGTATCTCTTCTTAGGTGTGTGGCTTTTCAGTCTATGTTGAATCATTTATTCTCAGCTCAATCCATCTGCATGTGGCATTGTTTGGTGAAAATAGTTAAAAGAGAGATATGCCTGCTTTTAACCCCAAAAATATAATTAAATAAATATGTGCAAACGTTAAAAGATTTTGCATAAGTAAAGTTCGGACTTAAGTCTGTGGCAACCTTCCTGCCTGCTTGGGTTTATTTGTTTAAAACTAACACTCGATTCTCCCCTACCCGCTCTGGTTATATTTAACGGTGGCATGGGAAATGGAGTTTCTTTTTGTTACGATAATGAAATTAGAATCATTGTTGATAATTTTGCTCTGAACCCAGATTGTTGATAACTGCATGATTTCAAGATCGTCTTACTTTTCACTAACCTAGGCTTAATTCTTTCCTTCTTTGGGAATCAAATTTCATTTACAAAGTTTGGTGAGTGTAACTATTTTAACTAACTTTTATGATATAAATCATATTATAAGCTTATATTTTATAGTTACTTTGCTGGTAATTACAGTAAAGTTCAAAATCTGGCCATTTCTTTTTTCATAAGGAGAGAGTAAAACACTTGTATTTTGTTCTGGGATGGTTCAGAGCCGAGTGACGTTCGCAAGGCGAGAAAGCGTGTTCGACGTCCCTCGCAGGCAGGAAGGTCGCGCCATGGTAGTGCAGAGGGCAAACCAAGAGGTCGCCACCACCACTCTTCCGTTCCTCCGCACACCTGCACAGACATGCATTCCCCACCCAACTACGAGAACATATCTGCCCCATTCAACACAAAGTCACACCATCACCACCACCACCATCATCACCACCATCACACACCAGCTGATAACAAACCGGAGACGTCGGAGACTAGAAACACAAAACTCTACAAACAAGAAGAGATTCCTCCAGACGCAGCATACAGTGAAGATTACCGTCTGGGACCTTCAATTCCACTAAGAACTAAACACCACAGAGGCAGCTATCCAATGGACCGTCATATGAGCCCAGAGAGTAGGCTAGCTGAACTCACAAGTAGCAGAATAGACAATAAGAAAGTGACTGAGGTGCTGCCACTCCAAAGTGACTCACACTTTCATACAGACAGGCTACCACCAAAGGCTATGAAATATCCTGATACATATCCAAGAAGCAGTCACAGTACTCTCAAATCCTCAGGGGACAGTACTGGATATCCTAGTCTGCAAGATGATAGATGTTCAAATGGCAAGCATTCTGATAGTGGCTATGATACTCTACAAGCCGGTAGGACGGCACCTGTTTTTAATGATCTTTTGAAGTTCCAAAAGTCAAATATTAATCCTAGGAAAACTTCTGAGCTGGTGTATCCTGTGCATGAAATACATTGGGATCCGTCAAGGATAAGGGATCCGGCAAAAGATAAAGAAGAGTGGAATTTGAAGCTTCAAGAATCACGGTTGATGAAAGAATTGGCATATCAGCAACCTGGCCCGAGTAAACGGAAGGAAGATCACAAGGAAACCAGTGAACCATCTCATGTTGAGTCGCCACCAAAAAATATTGTTCAAAATAGAATTAAAGCATTCGAAGTGGGAAAAGAAGGTGAAGAGGCGACATCAGGGAGGGAATCTTTACAAATGCAGGAACCACTCAAGATGTCTCCTCCCATGTATCATCCGAATGAAGCCCATGTTTCAAGTCTCAAGCACACTGAGCAACAACAGTCTGGGGAGATGCCCTCGGGGAATGATAACGTTCGTCGCGGACGAAAAAGTGATCTACGTAATTTTGTTTTTGGTGATAACGGATCTATAAGCAAAGAAACATTCACTGAGTCACAGCCTAGATCTAGGAAAAATACTAACGAATCTGATAGGCATGTTAAATCTGTTCGGGACTTGCTAGCAGACTTTGAAAGGAAATCGCAGTTGGTGAAAGAACGTCAAGCTGCTGAAGAAGAGAGAAGCAGCGAAGGAGGTCCTGGGAAGAGATGTGTTTTCAGTGATACGGAGACATTACTATATGACACATCAAGTGATGCTGAAGGCCATTCTGAAGATGTAAAACAATCAGCAGAATCCTCGAGTGGTAGACAACGGTCCGAATCACGTTTGGGTCCAGTATGTAGTGATGAGGATGAGGACAAAGATGAAGAGGTTGCAGCTGCTCTTGGTAGAAGAGAGAAATTCTTTAGTTCGTGTCGAGATCTGGGAAGAAATAGAGACCCAGAGTGTTATAATGATAGAAGACATCGTAAGAGGAAATCGTCGAAGTCTGGTCATTCTGTGAACGATCCTTGTGCTAGTGACGATCTGGAAGTGATCGTTACACCAGGTTATCTGCGTCTCAGTATGGCAGAATCGCTTGTTACCCACGAAGATTCTGATTCCATCTGCAGCACACCAACTAATTCTCAGCAGTGTAAAACTCCTGAAGAACCTGTAGAAGTCAACAAAGAGAAAAAGGCAGATGAGAGCAACAGTGTGCTGACAAGTGTTGAAGAGCATTATATGCCAATGACTCCTTCACGAAAAGCTGTGTTGGCACCACCAGACGCCTTCAGCAATACCAGAAGCCCTTCTGCGGCTCATACTGTAATAATGGAGAATATTTTTGGGGGCGGCAGCTCTGGACTGGAATTAGAGGAGAGTTCATATGTAGAAATGACAGAAGATGGTTTGGTTCGATCGTTGTTAGCACCGGATCCAAACCCCTCATTCTTATCAAAACTTGATCTTAAGAAAATCAACTCCCCAGACTCTACACCTACATATGCTACTCCTGAAAGTCCACGCTACTGTGAAATAGGTACCGCTGGCAAGGACAGTGGTGGTGTTACCTCTCACTACGAACTTCTCTATAAAGCCTCCACACAATATGAACCTGTTTATATGGAAGTGAGCCCGTTGATGGAAGCTTTGAAAGTCCGAGATAAACTGGATTTACCAGAGGCTGAAAAGGCTGAAAATGGAGAGAAGAAAGAACATTCTGAAACTTCTACACTTCAGGAGTCCTCAGAGAAGTCAAAATCGGGCGAGGAAGATGGAGTAGAACCGCTGCCCCCTACTCCGCCACGAATAAGTCTTCCTGATATTCTCAACTCCTCCACTTCCCAGCAACAGCATGCGCAGAAGTCTATTCCAAAAACAGATCGCGATAGCTCAGATGCTGACGACGAGGCTTCAAAAGATTTAGACTCTTTGGATGCACCACGGCACCCACGCTTCAGTTTGTCGGACACTTTCCGACCTGCCTCTTATTATCTCGGTGCTAGTAGTATGACTGATAGAGCACTGATGGTTCTCGGGGGTGTCACTACTTCCACAGTTGAACATCACGATTCTTCCGACAGTGATCTCGTGTCACCTCCTCCTATTCCGACAAGTCCTCCACCCCTCGACGACTTTGACAATTCTTTAGAACTCCATGACCCTTCCTTGGATATAAAGAAACAGTCACCAATGCCATCTAAAGGAGGCAGTGAATCTGAATCTAATGATAAGGAAGATTCCAGAATGTTGTGGAGCAAAACTCCCGGATGCTCAAGAGATAAAAGTTCAGACCATCAAGAAAATCGTCTGATTTCGCCTTATCTTCAGTCGCCTGTATTTGGTTCAGGTGATATAAACAGCTCTGGAAGTGAGTCTGTAGAACTTAGAAATGAGCACGATCCAAAGTCTGCGGATCGCTTATTAAAAAGGCGTCCAGTATCTGACGATATGATTGGAAGCCTTGACATGTCCGGCTATCTTTTGTCACCACCGTATCTGGACAGGCGATCTGGTGGCAGCGATCTGGAATCTGTTGGCAGCAGAAGTGGTCTGGCAATGGATTTGGAGGACGGTGTTAGCATAGATCTAGATCAGTATCTAGAGGAACTTCAGGCAAGAGATGCATTTAATGTAGATGTATATTCCAAAGATCATACTTACGATTATTATAGGACGTACCGTAATGAAAAGCACGGGTTGAATACGAATTTTGATAAAATTCCGGCTAAGAGTGAAGCTGCATCCAGCAACACGTCGAAAGACGACATAACAGACTCAGCAACAGGACCGGCCGATCTCAGCTATTGCTTGCCCGAGAGAGATCGAACTTTGCCAGAGTCTGTAAGGTCACCGGCTGCTAGCAGTTATGCAGTTGAGAGGGACCAGAGTGGCTTGCCTTCATTGCCTTATCCACATTATGAACGGTCGCCTAAGACTGAAGAAGTGCAATATGAGAATTTGCAGATGATATTGCCTCCACCTCCCGAGCATGCAAACACTCCAATTGAAACACCGTGTAGAGAAATACCGGAGATAATAAGTCCTCCAAAAGTTATGGTAACACGTGACGATAGGGGACTTCCCATGCCTGAACCTCACGGACTGGAAGCTCATCAAGCCGGCGCTCCCTACTATTATTCCGATCTTCTCAAAGGGGATGAGGATGGATTCGTCAGTTCAACATCTGAAAGAAGTGTCAGTAGCTCACGTGGAGCTGTGGGCTACCAATGCTTTGTAAGCGCTCCTTTGAATATGCCGACTCGAGTTCTGTCACCGTCGACATCAAGGATTCAACCACTGAACAACCAACGAGGAGATTTGGTCGAGACAACCTGTTTCGTGAAGAGGAATGATATTGGTCGTAAGGTAAATGCCATTCACCAGTCGGCAGGATTTTCCTCTGCTCCGTATCCTCAACAGGTTTCGCCAAATGAAGACGAGAATCGCCGTCTTGCTGAAGAGCTGAGATCCACTACAGTTCATTTTTTGGGAGCGGCGAACAAGAGAGGTCAGGTGGATGAGAGGAATCTGTACGAAGCAGACACAATCCAGCGCCGGAAAGCCACGGCAACGATTACGCTACGAGGCAATGAAGATGTCCAGGATCATCGGTACCGTTCGCAGACGCCGGATTTCCACGGGGTAACAAATGCTGTTAACCTGTATCCACACGGATTGCGTGACAAATCTTCTCCCTTATCAGTTAACATTTCGGGCGGCAGAAATGGGAACGGTTCTCATCAACCCCAGAGGAGAAGTAGATCATTGGAGGGCTTGTTAGACGACCCAGACTTTCTGCAGAACTATAATGAGGCTCAAGCTGCTCTGCGATCGCGAGTTGGAAGCCCGGGGCTGACCGTGTCTCTCACTAACGTTCCTCATTCAGTGGCCGGCGATGGCACGCAGCAACACCACAGCAGAGGTGAAGTTGCAGCGGGTGAAGCAGCACAGTTCAGACAGCCAGGAAGCAGTAGACAGGAGCAGCAAGGAAATATGCGGAGTAGGCCTCCACCACCGGTTCCTGAGGAGGCGGGTTTGGGTTCGTGTGAAGGCGATGACCTGTGGGAGGAAGATGCGTTGTGGAGGGAGAGTTTGAGAAGAGTCAGTTTGAGACACACGCGCTCGCTTGACAACCTAGATGGAGGTCGAGGCAGCAGGCTAAGTAACTCGAGCGCCGCCACCACAACGTCGACGCTGGAACCGAGTGGCGCCTCCTCTTCCGGACGTCGGAGCGCGGACCTGCTGTCCACCGGCGGCTGCGTGCGCCAGAAAATCAGCCGCGAAGTGACGTATGTGAATGAGAGCATGGCACGCAACCATCGTCTGGACCCAGCGAGGCAGCGAGAATACGAGGAGGACTATCGCGAGGGGCGACGTCGCCCGCGCAGACGCCCCCAGGACACGTCGCCGGCCCCGGATGACGGCGTGCACTACGAACGATTGTCACACTATTCGGAGAGCCTGGAACGCACTCGGAGGGGACAGACGTACCTTGAGGGCTACATCTGGGACGAAGATCAAGAGACCTTCAGAAAGCACCGCCCTGGACGACCCGAACCACAACAGCAGCAGCATTTTTTAGAGGATGGCAGCCTTCCTCCTCAACCTCCTCCTCCATCGTTCGAAATCGACAGAGAGAAACTTCGGCAGTGGGACCTCATGTCCAGCGCACCGCTCCTTCAACAGCAGCAGATGTTAGGGGTGTCAACAGGGACACCTGCTGGGGCAAGACAGCCAGTGGTAGTTGGAGGAACGGATGCGGGGGTGGTGGTGGGGGCGGAAGGGGAGGAAACCTTGCCGGACACAGGGGGAAGGCAGCAGCAACAACAACAGCAGCAACAGTGGCACCTGATAGACCTAACAATGTCACATGCAGACGAGATGGGCATCGACCCGACATCCCACAGCAGGTTACCGGAAGGAGAGGACAATCGTCCTCCCAGTTCGGCAGGTAAGTTCCTGCTTACTCTTTTGTTTTGAAACTGAAATGTAGTATGATTTCGTCATTATCTATATATTCATCGTTCTTGGAGGGAAAGTTCTCAAGAAGCGTACTGTCTGTCCGAGTGATTATGTCCCATCCGGGCTTCCCCCACACATTTGTGCTCGTCCTTTTGTAAAGGCTACTGGCTGTTAGGCTATTTCCTGAAAGTATTTACTGCACGAAGTCTACGTAATATTATACAATTGTTTAAAATAATTTGAAAAGGCCTCCGATACGCGTAACTGTCAAGTGATTTCCCATGTTTCGACCACCCTGCGAATAACCACTTGGACAGACAGTACACACTTGTTACTTATTTGAGTATCGTGTTATTTTGACTTGTAATTAACTAGCACATTACTTACTACCGTAAAGTTGATTTACATTTTTATATATCGTATCATGGTGCTGTTGTTGCACACTCAAGCACTTGGTCCAAGAATGGGTGTATAGTTTCTTCCATGTCTCTGTATCCAACTTTGTAAACGATAAGTATGCAATAACTGATCATTTTGGTATACTATCTTCTGCTGTATGGAGAATCATAACAACATAATTTTTATGTATCAGCTCCGTCGATTTAGTAGAAAGTCAATGTTCATCTACTTAGATACAATATAACACTCTGGAAGTACAGTAAATCAAATGATTGTTATGTGGTCATAAAGTTTTTCGTATAATGATACGTTTTTTCTTAATAAGTCATTAATTACTAATTTTCCGTTTTGTGAAAATGAAAATCGGAGTATTGTCTTAGCCGACATTAAATACCTGTAGAGCAGGCATGTCAGAAATGAGGCATTCATTGTGCAGTTATGTGCGCGGATCGCCGGTCTGTGCGGACTGCATCATTCAGGCGTTGCTCTTACCAGCTCTTAGCTGGAGGGGTGTACAATAATCTATTGGATTAAATAGGCATTTGTACATCATAAACACACTTAGCAGAAGGAAAAAAACATAGTTATTATCAGTGTCTACATTTGATACTTGTAATACAAGAAACATTAGGCTTACTCAGTTATACTTTATAAAGTAGTGGTTTGTAAAGCATAATTTATTAACATGATTTTTATATAGTATTTGAAGAAAAAAAATTGCAGGATTTTCGAAACAACAAAAAACGAACATGTATTTCATTTTAGGTAGTAGGTACTAATTATTTTAAAGTAATAGACCATACTCTTTCATTGTTTCTCAAGCATTATTATTTATTGGGACCATTGGTACACAAATGTTGAAGAAAATATTATACTTACAATTAATTACATGCAGTAGAACATTGTGAAGTTTTTACACTGAAATCATTTCCTTACTGCATGTCAATATAAATTAACAATAATATTAATAAATAATATAAACTAAGCTTACAATTTAAATTCACATATAGTATATTTGGAAAACTTTGAGAGCAAGTAGTCGGTAGTGTTACTGAAAGAAATTAAAAGTAGTGTAGTTCACAAGCTATGAAGCGACGATATTTTCTTTATGTCGGGTTTAAAGATTTATTAATGTAAGTATATTAACATAATATAGATGGAAAATTTGCCATTATATATTTTTCCAGAACATTTTTCCGCCTTGAAAATAGTTGCTTTCTTCGCTCCTTACAACCTCAAGAGCCTCACCTGTATTCCTCACTATATTCTCATCACTTAGCAGCTTATGAAATAAGAGTCGTCAGTCGCCTAATCTTTGATGCCTGTGTTAGTACAGACTCCAAAACAACGCCATTGTCAATTTCTTTTGCCGCGAGAGTACTGATTAAGAAATAAACGCTGGCGAATATCATATTTTGAGAACTTTACTCATCTGATCTAAACTGTCACAACACTATTACCTCGACATAGGTTGATGAAAGCCTTTCATTTTAAAATAATTATTGTTGGCTGAGAAAAATATAACAATTATGTTACGTGATTCCTCTTCTTCGTTATATCTGTGGACTTCTCACTTTATTTTTCATAACGCATTCACAGTCATAGCTCAATCAGCACCCGTACTGATCTGTGTTACTGAGACAAATACTGGTCTGCTACTGCAGATACTGTATAGCCCTGACGCGCGCCCCTCCAACCTGATTCACTCCCTCCAGGTAGGGGAGTAGGAACTGCACATTGCACAGAGACAGCTGCACAATGTGCAGGGTTTTGACATGCCTGCTGTAGAGTGAAAAGTATGTTTTGATTCTAGAGAACGGATATTTACGTACTACAGTAAAAGCTGATATTCCAACTAGCTATAGTTACAAACGATCAAGCAATACGCCCACTCTGGTATAAAAATGGCGCTGGTTTGAAAGCATTAGCCAATTGTAGCGAATGGTAAAACTCTGTGTTCGCTGTTTTTTTTTTTAGAAGTTAGGTTGTGCACTGTCATAGGTTACACTTCTGTTCACGTAGGCTTGTGAGTGGCTTCTCTAGACGAAATGCACATTCAAATGAACGGTCTTAACAGATATTTACAAATAGCAAGCGCGCTTCAGTAGATTCATTTTCTAGCTTTTGTGACCCACCTCTCTTCTGTTGCATTTCAGAGTCTTGTGAATAATGCCTGAAAATGTTTCTAACCGAGATATTCACTCAAGTATATTCGGAGTCACTTTTAAATTATTACCTAAAAATCCATTCACTAGGATTTCATATATGGGATAGATACTTATGGGTGATTTCAACGCTGTTGGAGATTGATTTGTGCTCTTGGCGGAGATTAATGGAAATTTTGGAAAATACAACTATTTTGGAATTGGAGTATTAACTCAGTATGAATATTACTTTCCAAATAATTGACATTAAAGGTTCGTTGGATTCTGGTAACGGTGCGCTATGGTCAATAGACAATATTTGTTGGATTGAGACTGTATTTAACACACATTTATTAAAAACGAAAAAAAAAATAAAACTTAAAAATTGTTAGTGAAATGTTGAATTCTATGTCTTTTGAGTCCACTTAAGTAATCAGAATACCTGGAATAGGCCTACTATGTAATGTAGTCTATTTGGATATATAACAAATTCAAGTGAAAAAAAATCAGAAGAAACTCAGGATATGAAATTCTCTATAAAACGACGCAATAGTAATAATTCGCGAATGTGTTCATATTTTGTTATTAGAGCTCTATTTCGCGATTTATCGCGATTGTTTTATCCTTATATTATTAATTAGAATCACTTAATGTGTAAAGATTAACAAAAATATATTGCATATCTATTATGTCGTGATTTTCGCGATCTCCATAAATACTCAGCCCTGTTCATGGGCAATGTGCTAATTTGATGATTGCAGAATTAAATTTATAATGACGTGAACTGATCGTACTCACATTTGTTCACTTTTCTGCACATATTATGTGCTTTGAGTTCAGTTTCCGTCAATTTGTTTTATTTTCATAACAGGGACCAGGAGACTAATGTTCACCCAAAGTTAATCCGTATCCACTCAAGTATTGAAAGTGCAGCTGAAATTTGCAACTTAATTAGTCCATTATTCCAATAAAGCTCATATCATTCCCTTAGCAATTACATCACAGTTTCTCTTGCCCTACCTGATTGACTTCTACGCACGCGATTGTCTCACCAAATTAAAAATTCTGGCGCCGCCACTGACCGGTTTGTTAGCGTACTGGCCATAAATGAAAATAATAATAATAATAATAATAATAATAATAATAATAATAATAATAATAATAATAACTATAATAATATATTATTATTATTATTATTATTATTATTATTATTATTATTATTATTATTATTATTCACAGTGATAAGATTTTGTGAATAAAATGGGGACATAATTGTAACATATTTATAGTTTACATAAAATCTTAAATCTGTCGTCCATATTACAGTTCTACAACATGATTATTATTGCTACTATTGAGGGAATCATCGTGAATAATAAAGTGACATTTAACCGTACTAGTGCGATAAAGTGAAGAACTCGTTGAAATAGATGAAAGTAATTTATTTATTGTATACGTTGGCTACAACAATATGGATATCAGAGGCAACACTTCCTTCATCTGTGCCACTCATTTTTACATTGGTGCAAAAGTTATGGCAGAAATGTTATTTGTTTCCTACTAATTTATTTACAGTGACTTAGTTACCATAACAAACTAATGTAAATTCAATTGTTTCAGTAATCGCATTATGAACAAAATCCTGTCGCCTCTCTCCCGAGACAGATTGTCAACTCTAATAAAACGTCAACATTTTAGATTAATTAGCAGAAAGTGAAATAACAGTGAAATGCGAAATTTTATTAATATTTCAATTTGAAAGCAGATAAAACGTTGTAGAATATGAAACATACATTAATAATTACTACAGTATACTCGATGGATTATCAAATTCGGCCTTCAGCCTCGTTTGACAATTCCCCACCTCATACTATATTGTGACAGCGCTACGATACTTACATCGTAAATACAGTAATTAGTCTGTTGTGTGTATAATAATGCTTGCGAAGAGAGTATTATAACAATATTATGCACGTAGAATATTAAATAAACATATGTGGAAAATTAATGTTCACTGACCAATAACTCCTAGTAATGTCTGACATCATTCTATCATTTAATTATAAACTGCACACACAGGTGAGCGATATTTCAAGCGTTATCACCTGCAAACTTTGGAATCCATTTATTTTCTGTATATTCGTGAAAAATTACATAAGTTGAATCACCAGTTAGAAGAAGGGAGTAACTCTAGAAAGATAATTTCTCAAAAGTCGTAAAAAAAAACCTTACTTAGTTTCTTGTTTACTTCTTTATGGAATTTAACCTCAAATAAAAAAATGCAGACTTTTACGTCTTTAATCAAATTAAGCTATTATAAATATAAAAATAAGAGATACATAATTTGACCAGCCACACTGGTCGTAAATTGGTGGATTTATGTCCTTCAAACTGTCGGAACATCTATTATGTAATGTAACATAAAAATTAAACACAACAAAGACAAATTACATTTCAACTGTTTTAAATGTTATTTGAATGAACTGATGGGAAAATGTGTCAAATTAATACAAACGAATAATAAACAAAAACCGGGAAGGTACTTCAGAAACAAGGTTTCTAAACTTCTCATAGGTTGCATTATTATCGAGCTTGGTGGCGAGGGATCGACGGGGAAAGGAGAGCGATTCTGACGTCCAAGATAGCTGAGCGCGCCAAAGCTCAAATGCTTCAAAGCAACATCTCGTGTTTTTTCTTTTTTATGTTGTTTTGAATGGATTATACCAGGTCAAAAGTGTGCTGTATGCAACAATTCTAACGATAAAAATAAAGAGTTGTCTTTCTTTACCATTCCTAAAGATGTAGAAAAAATGGGTAATTGCTTGCAAAAGACAGGATAAATTCAATCCTGATACAAGCAGATTATGCTCTGATCATTTTAAAGATGACGATTTTGTTCCTGATTTTCGAGCAGCATTAATGAAAATAAAGCCGAAACGACCGAGAATGTTAAACGATCTAAGAGTAATGGAACGGAGAAAAATTCTCTCCGGCGCCGGGATTTGAACCCGGGTTTTCAGCTCTACGTGCTGATGCTTTATCCACTAAGCCACACCGGGTACCACCCCGGCGTCGGACAGAATCGTCTCAGATTAATCTCCAACTCTTGGGTTCCCTCTAGTGGCCGCCCTCTGCACTACGTCATAGATGTCTATGAACGTAGGACCGAAGTCCACACATGTGCTGAGGTGCACTCGTTATGAGTGACTAGTTGGCCGGGATCCGACGGAATAAGCGCCGTCTTAAATCACGAAGTGATTTACGCATATCATATATATTATTATTTTAATGTACCGAAGTACATATCATATTTCCATGCAGATATTCTGTGTCATCATACGATCAAATCCCGGTGCCGGAGAGAATTTTTCTTCGTTCCATTACTCTTACATCGTATGATGACGCAGAATATCTGCATGGAAATATCATATGTACTTTTGTACATTAAAATAATATATATGAGAATGTTAAAGCCTAAAGGTAAGTTTAAATAAATCACGTAGGCCTATATAAGTAGCCTACATTAATACCAGCTTTGCATAATAATTAGATTAGGTTCATCTGTGTTAACCTTCAAATTATTTTCTTTCTTTTGTAACCTTTGCTGGGTCGTACATAACTTACAATTAACAAAATAATCATGCTACTTATACTAACAACCGCATACCAAAGGAGTGGAGAGTTAGCGACTGATACCAGTGATGTTTTTTTTCACTATAATTCTCATTATATTGATTTTATATTAACGATTTATGACATTTTGTCCTTATGGCATATTCAGTGGGTTAATCATAAAAGCCTTCAGTGACAATTCATTGTTGAGTTATAATGATTCTAAATGAATGTATGGCTGACATTTCATTACCGATACATGCCCCTTTTTCCAAACTTTAGAATGGGATATTAAAAAACATTCAATATTAGAATTTTTATAAATACAAGACTGGAAACTAGGAGACGAAAACGGACGGCAGACACTGAGAGCAAACGAATTGTTAAGAAATACAGAAAAATAATGCAGTGACAAGTGAAGTACAGTTTTTATATACACGGTATAAACACTGTCAACGTATTTATATTATGTCATGATACGTACACAATTGGTTTATACCCATTGTAATGGTTTTATTTCATGCGGTTATGTTTATAATGTACGCTGATGTCGCTATCACTTTGAAAATAAAGGAAATGAGCATGGACTCTTCGCGCGTCATCAGCCAATAAGCCATTTGATTGGCTAATGAAAAATGAGATAACCTATTGAGTGTGTAGAAGCCTTGCTTCAGAAACACCAACATTATTTCACTGATATCCGTCCTCCTCGTCACTGTGTATTTCATCACATGAAGTGGGCCAAGAATTCACTAACTCTTAATAGAACGTTTTCTGATTATCTGGGATATAAGCAATTATTTTTTCTGTGTCTTTTATTTTCTTAACATTGATAGAAAGTTTGTTGTAGAATCTTGCTGTCGGCAACTGAGGATCCATGCCCGATTTCAAAAGCAGGTAGCTCTTCTTACCAATCCGTCAGTGTAGTGTGAGACAGTTGGGTATTCTTCAGGTGTTGAGGTACACTGACTGACAAAAAAAATCACGCACCAAAAAGGAGTTGTGGAAATTACATGAAAACTGACATGGATAATCGTAATGTTGATGTATGTAAATGATTACAATATTGGAGCAAAATAATAATTTTATTGCTGAAACCTGACCACTTGAATTGAGGCTGTAGTACCCTGTTTATTCAACTCTAGTTTGGACACAAGGTGTAATACGGGCTGGCATGGAGGCATACAGGTTTCGTATGATATCCTGCGGCATATCTGTCCATATTTACTGCAACTGGTTCTCTAGATTTTGTAAACTTCTAGTCTGCTGCAGTTGGCGTCCCAGGTGGTCCCAGACATGTTCGATTGGTGACACATCTGGCGATTGTGCAGGCCATGGAAGTGTGACAACTTTGCGGAGGCATTCCTGTGACACCCTTCCTGTGTGCGGCCGAGCATTATCCTGCTTAAAAAGACCTCTTGGAAGCCATGCCATTAGTGTGAACACATGGGGGAGGAGGATGTCCTGCACATATCGCTGCGCTGTTATTGATACTCGTATCACTACTAGGAGTGACCGACTGTGGAATATGATGGCCCCCAGATCAGCACGCCAGCAGTGGGTGCGGTGTGTCGCGCCACAGCAAATGTAGGATTGAGACGCGCACCACAAGATCTCCAGACACGACCACGACCGTCGTCAGAGCTTAAAGAGAACCTGGATGCATCGCTAAAGACAGCCCGGTTCTAGTCTGCAGCAGTCCAAGTTTGTCGCTCACGACACCACTGCAAACGGAGGGGACGGTGGGCGAGCGTCAATGGCAGGACACGTAATAGGCGCCGTGAGACCAAATTTTCTTCAGCCAAGCGCATGGAAATGGTTCAGGCAGACACAGGGGCCTGTAATAATGGTGCTACCTGTCTCAGGATGGCGGGCGGTGAAACAGTTGGATCTGTTCGCGCTTGCCGGAGGATCCGACGAACTTCTCTCCTGGTGGTCAGTCGAGGGAGTCCTGAGCCCAGTCGATGTGTGTGCGTGCCCTCACGCAACCACTGGTCCCAACACATCCTGACAATCTAGTCAGAACGGCGTAGGTCGGCAATTCGCCGATACGACCATCCTGCCTCTCACATTCCAGTAATGCGACCCCTCTCAAACTCTGTTAACTGGGTAAAGTCTCTTCCATTACGTCGTAGAGGCATGTCAAATGATCGACGAGTTTTACACAACAAGAAACAACAGTCCACTACATTCGAGTAGCCTGTGCAAGCCCTTTTAGAGGCCACGGATGGCAGCAGGTTCACGGCCTCTGGTGGCAAGATCCTTCAACTAATTACGTTACTACGCTAATCATTTGACTATCTCCTTGAGATGTGACTGTATGCAGCAAAATGACAAGTCCTTCTTGGTGTGTGATTTTGTTTGTCAGTCAGTGTATATTGAAAATGTCTGTACTTTGAAACCTGTAAAGTTGAAGTTTTGTATATGGATTTAGTGGTTTTCTTGAAGAAATTTGGCCACTAGTTTTTGAAGTCAAGCACATCTCCGGACGTAAACTTTCTTACAGAAAATCCTCTCTTGTTGGCAGTAGATATCAGCTGTATATACTCATCTATACTGTAAATTCTATCCTTTTTCCTGATCAGTCGTTTGGCAGTTCCAAAATATGGTCACATTATTGATATCTAATATATAAAAAAAAAATATTATGACGTATTAGTCACAAAATAGTTCAAAGGAGTATTAGCAATATAGGGCACTGTACTGTCATTAATAACAAAAAGAATTTGAAGAACGAAATAAATTCGGGAATCATTTCTTTCTTGTAACTGATAAATTTTACTAGCTCGCATATCTTCATTTTGGAATGAGGTTTTTAATCCCATTTTGTACTTGATACAATAGTTTATGCTCGATTATGGCATTTCTATAAATAACTAAATTTGGTAAATTTTGGCGTTTATTTCCTTCTTCAAACTGGTGATTCAATAGATTTGTATGCATTCCAAAATTAAAAAAAAAAAAAAAAAAAATGTTTTACTTGAGGAATTTCAAATTGCGTCTAGAAATTAATCGAGGTTTATGCAAATAACTGAAACTCTCCAATGCGCATTATAAATTTTACTCGACACTGCGTAGCCTTTAAAAGCAATTTGAACCCTAAAGCTGTCCAAAAAGGGAAGAGGAACTGAGTTTGTTTGTGGAGTCATCTGTAGACGAGCCGACGCTCACGGAACTGTATAGTTAATACATTTCTCACCAGAGGTCTCCGCAGTACAGTTCTTTCTCGCAATTTGCCTGCGAAAATCAATTTTTTAAAGTTAGTATGAAGTATGAACATTGAAATCACACGCTGTGATGTATGAAGTAATAGCAAACTTCATTTTAACGTATCTTTCCCGAGCTTACAAAATACCGCATGTGTACGTCGAATATTGGGATAACTGTTTTTATTATTCTGAAGGTGTAGGTGAAAAAAATGTTAAATTATTTTCACACTTCATATAAATTCAGAAGTGTAAGCTCTTTTCCCGCTTGAATGCGTTGCAAAAAATAGCTGTTGAGTCCACAGATATGAGAAGGGATGAAGTAACGAAACACCCATCATATTAATGTTTTACTGAGCCAACACTAACTGATTATTTTAAAGGGTAGGTAGGAGAATGGGAGGCAGGTTGGCCCAAATTTTAAGTTTCATTTTTTTCTGCAATTTGCATAGCATTTTATGAAATCTTCAAAGATGGTCGTTATACGTGGTTCTTTGGTTATATGGAGAGATATTTGAATTTAGACTTCAGATTTAAATTTGAAATTTTGTATTATTTTGAAACCTGCAGATTGAGTCAACTTACCCCAACCTGGAGGCAGATTGACACATGTTATGGGGTAAGTTGGCTAGATTTTAAATATGAGCAAAGTTCATATAAGATTAGATTTTTTAAAATTTGGCATTTATTTCTTTACACAGGCAAATGATTCAATTTGATAAACACACATAAATATATAATCACGGAGTTAAACACTCAAATTTATTTGCATGAAGAAGTTAACGGTTCGGCACTGTATGGTAGACTAAAGTTTTGTTAAGAAATTGTGGTATAATAACTTATCTATATATATAATTTGAACTGGTAATGGAAATTACGGGAAAACGGCTGAACGGATTTTAATAAGTAACCCCTCATTTTGAAGCTTGGAACCCAAAGTTTTTTAGAAAAATAGTAGTTTTCAGTGAAATGTCAATTTTCCTACATCATTTTCCTATTTTCCAAAATCCATCTTTCGTCAGTTTTGAGAACTAATTAATTGCATTTCAGAATAAAACAAAACACACACCACAATAAACAATAGACTATTACACGAAGGTCATGACCTACAGGATTGCTGACAGAGTTCAGATAGCTCAGATTCTTTCACATCATAATGCCAAATTGTCGATCTTCATTTGTGTCATTTTTTGATAACTTATAAAAAATAATTTACAGGTCTGATTCTCTGGTCTGTAGTTTTCAGAGTACAGCTGTGTATTGGATATTAAGAACTACAGTACTTAAGAACTTTCAGAACGGCCGCGAGGTTCATTCAGCCTCCTATAAAATTGAGTACCGGGTCTTTCCCGGGGGTAAAAGGTGGTCAGAGCGTGGTGCCGACCACACCACCTCATTCTAGTGCCGAGGTCATGGAAAGCATGGGGCTCTACCTCCATGCCCCCCAAGTGCCTTCATGGCATGTCACTGGGATACGTTTTTTTTACCTTTTTTTACAATACTTAAGAATGTTCGATGACATTATTACCATTAAAAGTGAAATATTATTATAGTTAATGCAATACATAATGGTATACTGATGATATGAAAGTGAAACCTTTTGAGGCTTTAAGTAAGTGGACGCAGAGAAAGAATATTTTATATTAGTCTTCATTTCTATAATTTACTGAGTAACGGCTATCTGAAAACTATAAAACTTACTTAAGGTAACAATATTGTTATTAAAAATGAAATACTTTTATAGTTATTAATCACGTAGTGTGGGTCTTTTTCATATATTTAATGGCAGTGTGATATAGATATTTATGTGTCTGATTCTCTAATTTTCCTTGGTAGTAATTGAGTCATGCTTCCTATTTTAGCTGCGACTTTAAACTGCATCGAAATTAATTTCATATTTCTTTGGTTTAATCTATTAGATCTGTGATCGCTACCAAGCATATTTTGTTGTAGGGAAAATAGCAGGCCATTTCACTTCTTGCTACCGTGATGAGTAAGTTCATTTCCCGCAACCAGCAACGAATGAAACACTGAAACTGCTAACGATTTACGATGGACAATTTTATTTAGGGCACATATAACTTTCAAAATGTCTGATATTCTTCATTGAAAATAAATCTGAACAATTTTTATTTCAACTTCTTATGGACTTAGTTTGCAGTATTTGCTGCACAAGCCTCTAGTCGAAATAGAAAAGTGACATTGGATTAAAATGCTTTATTGGTGGAATGACAAGGAAAAAGCGGGTGAACCCTGAGAAAAACCTTCACAACATTAGCTTTGCGCACCACGAAAGCAACTACTCCATCGGGAAGATATGAGCTCGGGTCCGCAGAGCTACGAAGATGGCGCCTGTAATACAATTAATTACAGCTGTTGTTCATACGTTGTTAGTATACATTTCGTTGTTAGACTTTCATTCGTACGTGTCTAATTCCCATATGTCCGTCGTTACTACGTAAATATAGGCCGTGGTACTTTGTCGTGCTTCGTGCACCTGACAGCAGTGTACGCCCACTTGCTTCCGTCTTCATTATCAACGGATATTGTAGGTGTGTCATAACAATACGACGGGTTTCTTTCAGTGTCACAAGGCAATATAATTCGCTCTCTGAATTCCTATTAGAGACCACCACCCACATTCCTAATAATACCGTTAGCATGCTAGAATCATGTGGAATACCGAACCCACTTCATCATAAAGAAAGCATTATTACAAGAGGAAGTGAAAATTGAACAGGTGAATTCATATTGTATAACCTATAAAGTAAACGTGGGGAGTTAGTTGTATGTGTATATATAACATTCAAATAATCTAGTTATAAACAGTTGTTAACAATTCCAAAGATACTGTTGTAGGAAAACTGTAAATGAGATAAACGGGCATTTTTAAAACAGATACACCGGATGTCTGGGCTACATAGGATGACCATAACTTACGTTCCGATTGATCGGGATTGTCCCGATTTTTGGTGTAAATTTGCAAGTTATAATCATTTTACAAGTTTGCCTATAAATTTTATCTATAATCAGGGACAGGTATTTAGGGCCTATGGAGATTAATTTTATCATTTGTGCTTTTAATATTGGTGTCAGCGGAGATTGTTGGAAATTAATTTGTACTCTTGGCAGAGATTAATGGAAATTTTGGAAAATACAATTATTTTGGAATTGGAGTATTAACTCAGTATGAATATTAGTTTTTTCCAAATAATTGACATCAAAGGTTCGTTGGATTGCCGTAAAGGTGCGTAGACAAGATTTGTTGGATTGAGACTGTATTTAACACACATTAATTGAAAACGAAGAAACTTGCAGCCCTCAAATTAACACTTTCAAATGATTAGTAAAATGTTGAATTCTTCGGCTTTTGAGTTCACTAATGTAATCAGAACACCTGGAATACTATGTACTGTAGGCTAGCCTACTTGGATATATAACAAATTCAAGTGAAAAAAAAATCAGAATATGAAATTCGTTATAAAACGATGGAGCTTCAACTTGAGCCTTGGGTAATTATAAATGAACTAAAAATATTGGTATTTTAACCAAAAATGCTAAAATTACCAACAAATTTACAAGATAGAGGAATAGTAATAATTCGCGAATGTGTTTATAGTTTGCTATTAGAACTCTATTTCGCGATTTGTCGCGATTGTTTTATTATTAATCAGAATAACTTAATTCGTAAAGATTAGTAAAAATCTATTGTATATCTATTATGTCATGATTTTCGCGATCTACATAAATACCTGGCCCTGCCTATAATACTTGCATAATGTCAACATGGAAGCTATTTCTCTACACTATAGTAGAGTTGCCAAGTTCAGCCACGGTTTAAATCAACAGTAATCCCACTACAGGTTCTGACTTATCTATAGAAAATCAAAACTCGAGTGGGATTTAATTGATTATTACACGATTAGAAGATAGTATATAATGATTAGAAGAAATAAAGTACTCTAATACAATAAAAAAGGAGCATCTTCTGCGGATCTCTGGAGAAAGAACTAAGTAAGAGATTAGTGAAGTGCTTTGTGTGGTGTGTAGGGAGGAAATTCCGTAGCTTCCTTGCCCCCTTCAATTCCAACACCGCCTATACCGTAAAGAGTAACTCAAAAAGTCTTTAATTATGTACGTACGTACGTTAGGACACCAGTGTGGGTCCCATTTATAGCTCGTCAGATACCAAACGATAAAATCCTATCAAAATAGGAGATTTATTGGAAGCAATAGCCAACGTCCTGTCAGTCATCGAAACAGATAATCACCTTGACATTGGCTTCATCTATCATCGCCTTTGTCCACAGGGTTTGAAGTGAAACACGCCGATAACATCTGGTATCAAATTCCTTCGACATTTCCTCGATGTCTTGCAGTTTTGCCAAAAGAGAGAGCGCAAGATTGGCAGTTCAGTCTCGTGCGATACCTGGCACACACTCCAGTCAAGTGTATCGACCTCGAGCTCCCGATTCTGTCAGAGTTCTTTTTTTCAGAAGCATAACTGCGGCTAAAGGCTGGCCAGCTGTTTGATTTTTATGGAGAGGTCAAAGAAATGATAACCCGGAATATCTTGTAAGATTATAGTGGAGGAACGAATGCGGGACGCGATTTCACTGAGCATTTCGGATTCCTGGCCAAATATTGCACTGGAAATATCGTTTCATGATTACATTTTCCGACAATGAACATATTCATAATATGAAAAAGACGTACTATATAAAAACAGAACGAGTCGAACCTATGTTACCGGCATTCTTACCGAGTTACTAGGCTACTTTTTGACGTGAAGCGCATTGGGTTTCGCCGGTTAGCTTTTTGTCTAAGGCCCGCAAATTTATTTATTTATTTATTTAAATATACAGAATACAGAATATAATTACAACAATAGAAATAAAATAAAATAATACAATCATTATAAAAAAAGAAGATACAATAATATTAACAAAATTTGAGGACCGAATGAGCAGCGCTTGTGTACGGTTGCAGTTCATATGTATTATTAATAAGCGTATAAGAGAATATACAAAATAAAACAAAATAGGAACTGAAATTAAAATTACAGCTACAGTGAAATTATATAATATAATATATTAATATAAGAGGAATATAGAAAATAAAATAAAATAGGAACTAAAATTAAAATTACAGCTGCAATGAAATTATATAATATAATATTAACATAGAAAAGAGTAATATCATACGTGAATAAAGTATGACAAATTATGGAAAAATATATATTCCAAAATTATAAATATAAATACGTATAATATGGGCTGATTAATTCATACACATAGGCTATAAATTTATTTAATCAAATTGAAAACATTAACACGTTTCTTGTAAATTGTTTGTGCACTAAGCTGGTAGCACAATTGTGCTGGCACTTTGCATTGCCAATCTCCGTTAGTGAGTTGTCTTAACTGTAGGCTACTGAGAAATACATATTTTCAAACATAGTTGGATACACCGTTTAACAACGCGTTTCCTTCGTTGAAACGTAGGCCTGTCTAAGGCACAAGTTAAATGAATTGTGTTTACCAAAGTTTATGAGGCGTTTTCAGACGCTACACAACCATTGAAACAGTGCCTTAAATTACGAAATAGATGGTGAGAAACACTTCCGTTCTCAGTTACTTTTATAATTGAAACAAAAACGTAGAAAAGTATCTAATTTTTACTAACACAATACTTACGCATAATAAGCCTACTTCACAGGTTACCAAACCACGAGTGAACCAAGCTCTGAGGTTACTTTAATGCGCTTAACCAATGTAAGAACACATAGCTACGTTACGGACACGAGCTTCTGTTTTCTTCCGCTTTATAGATAGGTCTATTCTGAATTTAGTTTATATAGACATGTGTATCCCTTCCTCTATCGATGGACCTTTATCATCATCATCATTATCATCATCATCATCTAAAAATATATTTTTGAATAATTTGAATAATTTCGAGGGAAAAATTGTTCCGGAGCCGGGTATCGAACCCGGGACCTTTGGTTTAACGTACCAACGCTCTACCACTGAGCTACCCGGGAACTCTAACCGACACCGATCCAATTTTTCCTCTATATCCACAGACCTCCAAGTGGGCTGACAACCGTCAAGCAACCAACTTCGAGTGCACACTAACTCCGTGTGACTTAAATTGTGGTTTTCTGTTAACGAACAGTGACGTGTATTATGCAAATCAAGATTTCAGGTATAATTCCCTGTAAAGTTGATTTGAATAATTTCGAGGGAAAAAATTGTTCCGGAGCCGGGTATTGAACCCGGGACCTTTGGTTTAACGTACCAACGCTCTACCACTGAGCTACTCGGGAACTCTAACCGACACCGATCCAATTTTTCCTCTATATCCACAGACCTCAAAGTGGGCTGACCACAATTTAAGTCACACGGAGTTAGTGTGCACTCGAAGTTGGTTGCTTGACGGTTGTCAGCCCACTTTGAGGTCTGTGGATATAGAGGAAAAATTGGATCGGTGTCGGTTAGAGTTCCCGGGTAGCTCAGTGGTACAGCGTTGGTACGTTAAACCAAAGGTCCCGGGTTCGATACCCGGCTCCGGAACAATTTTTCCCTCGAAATTATTCAAATCAACTTTACAGGGAGTTATACCTGAAATCTTGATTTGCAAATATATTTTTGTTTTCATAAAGTTTTGACTTTCGTGTTGGTCTGCTAATATGTCTTTTACCTATAGCCATCCGAGTTTTGAGACTATAGTACCTATACTATACTATACTTCCTACATGATTATGATATAAGATGTATGTGCAGAGATCCGAAGTGTAGTATAATATACCTGCTTTTGTGCCCTAACTGTTATGTACATAATTTTTTCAGCATTTTCCCCTCATGTCATTGACTTTTTTTAAAACGTAGGAAATTATATTGAACTTTAAAAATAAAACAACAAATGTCTCAGGACTGAGGAGAATAGGCTGATAAGATAATATGATATTTTCTATTTTCTTTGGGTATCGGTTCTGAGCCATTCTATCAACACAATGTTTTCAATTTTGAAAGGTCTCATTTGAGATTCCACCACAGTCTAGTACAGGCCTGCACAAGGTTTGCGCTCTCCGAGCCGGCTCACAACTCATGAACGGAATGCGGGTATTAGCTGCGCTCTGAATAAGGGTGGACTGGAAGAAGGGATGATCTCGTAAAAAATAAACACAAAAGGAAGTACTATTACGAGTGCTTATGAAATGAATTCCCGTTCAGTGTTTGCAAAACTATCTTGGGCTATTATTAATTAATAAAGAAATATTTATTTTACAGAAGTAATAGAAATTTTATAGCTACTTAAATGCACAATATCATTTTGTTATATTTTTATTTATCAGTACATGAAAACGAGGTTTTATGCTGTTGGCAGCTGAAAGGAACAGTAGCCTACTGATCGTAATGAAACATCAGTTACAGATGTTCGATGCCTGCCTTTATTAAAGTTGATTATAGAAAACAGTATAAATGTTGAGCCAAACATAGCAATCATTTTCACAGCCAGCCTGTGTAGTCGTGGATATTATTGCTAATGTTTAGTCTTGTCAAACTCAACCAAGCTAGTAGTATTATTCAAACGATCTTTAGCCCTTAGGTCACATTGAAGATCAGTAAGTTCGAGCTGTAAATCGTTAAATGTTAAATGTTATGTTCCATCTTTTAGATTCCTCCATACTGTACTGTAGCAGTAGGTAAGCAACGTGAAACAGTTACTGAGAATAGGCCTACAAACTGCACTCCACTTGAGTGGTCGTTTCCCTCTCCCCTACCTATAGTAAGTGTATGTCATTCTGACGTATCTTCCTCTCCGTTTCCGTGAGCGGTAAACACCGCTCTCCCGCTCTGAATGAGCGCGCGCGCTCGTTGAGCGCTGTTTGTGCAGGCCTATACTAGACTGTGATTCCACCTTCTCTTGTGCAACTTTTTAACCGAACGTAGTAATCTTTCTTTCATATATTCTTTATTATTCAAGATTCTGAACCTTAGAACAGTGTAGGCACTGCTAAGATATTACATAATTTTAATTCTCTTTCCTGTTTTTAACGTCAAACGTTATGTACTTGACGTTTTGGGAAATCTGGTGACACACACTGTTAATTCGGTGACGTCATTAATTACAGTAGGTCTTGGATGACTGATATATTGATGTGTTTAAAATAGTTTCCAACCAAGCCAGCAGCAGTGATAAAACATAAAGTGAACAGAAATGAATGACATCATAATCCATTCATTTTTAACATGTAAAAGTTTAACTTTAATTTAGTGCAATTTATTCTCCGTACACAAATGGGAGTGATTAATGAATGCGGAGATTATAAAGACATAAATTTTATCTTAACATAGTCTAATTCTAAACTACTTATCTGTGGTATTAATTTCCAAATGAATTAAATTCTCTGTAATGATATAGGCAATTTCGCATACAACCCATTGACGTCATATTAATGTGTGAATCGTTTCGTCTGTATCAGTTGTCTCCATATTACGTCTCATGGATTGAAGAAGAGATTATGAAGTAGTTAACGAGAAAGACAGAAATGAAAAGAATTGTAAAATTTTATTTTAAATCCCAAATATCTTTACAATTCCTACCATACTCACAGTAACTGTCACGAACAGCATAAATTTTTCATGCAACTATAAGAATTCGATAAATTCTCTGTCAGTTTTATTTAGTGTTCTCATTATTGTTTATATTTTGTTAAATTTCATTGCTATATTATTTATATCTGATTCATCATGAAGAATATGCTGTGACCCAAGTAACTGAAACTCTCAACTTCATGAGATGTAATAATGTCCTCGTCGGGTAGCATTTAAGATGTTTCTAAGAAGTCTCATTGCAACAGGGGAAGTCCACACAAGACTCACGCTATTACCGTAGTGTGTAGGGGTTACAAGAGGTCACGGAATCTCGAAACAATTGCTTAATTAACCGGTGACATGCTCTCTCCAACCCTCACATCAGACAAGACTTACCTACGACTAGAATTTACCATGAAAATGTCAATCAGTTTCACTGTATGAACTTCCCACTCGTGTACGATCCCAAACTCGCGAAGTCAGGTGTTTCATTCTAGGAATCTGCTGGTTGTTTTTCTTACGTCTTCTGTTCAAAAGGCTCTTAAGCTTTTCTATATGTGATGCTGAGCCGTGTTACTAGTTACTTCGTTGAATAAAATAATAGTTGTTTTCCTCATTCAAAGTGCACGGTTTTACTTTGTTTATTTAGTCTAGCGAAATATAGAAAATGTTCTGTATTGCTGTTACTTTAAACCAGGCATGTCAAGGACATCAAAAATTAGTATTTTAAACTTTGTAACATCATTTTTGTATCCAGTACACATTTTCAAGTATTATGAAAAATTTTGAATCCCTCGTGTGCTTTAATTTTATCAGTAACAGTGAATAGTACATTATGCAACGAGCCTATAATGGTAGTAATTAAGACGCGAGTATGTTTATGAAACGAGCGCAAGCGAGTTTCATAATTTTCATACGAGGGTCTTAATTACCATTATAGGCAAGTTTCATACGACTTTTTATGCTTGACCATATTTCTAATTTGAAATTATTCATAAGTATTCATGTTATTTTTATCTGACTGGGGAGCGGAACTGACCTTATGCAATATCTCGTAAATTGTGAGATGTGCGCAGACGCGAAAGTATTGATTTTTTTCGAGAAATAAATGTCATTGACCTTGATATAATCTAGAGAGTAAAATAAAGATTAATCTTGATATAACCTTGAAATTGATTTAGACATTCAAAAACGAGGTGACAAATTGAATTTATTTGAATATTATTTACAATTAACGCTAATTATTATAGTAACAGAACATAACCTTCTGCGAAAGTATTGGATTTCCAGTCTCCGTGACGTTTCGCTAGTTGTCTTTCGATTGCATATCCGAGAATAATCGATACTTGCGCTTTCATATTGCTACAGTGGTGTTTTCTGATTGGTGGAACACCTGAACTTTAATGAATAGGTGTACTTTAATGAGGTCCATTAAAGGGCTGCTACCAGGTATATAATTACTACATTTCGGCATGGTCGAGCATAAAAATTAAAATCAAATACAGTAAGTTTTGTCATAAAAGTTCAATTCATTTTCCCCAGAAAATAGTACGTGATGGGCTAATTTGGATTTTAAATTTAGATATAGGGCACACATATCAGTAATATTCACCTATTTTTATTTCGGAGCAAGACAAAAACTAAAAATTTGTTGTTCAGTGTAATGAGAAGAGATAATATTAATGGCGATAATAAGTAACAATTATTGTAACTGTTTAAATTAAGCAGCGCCAATGCAATTCTGCTTTGTTTCACTTGTACTGCATGGCAGATTAAAGCAACTCTGGCTGCTAAACGCACCTAAACCTCCAGGTTACAGAGTTAGCCGACACTCGGATTGTTCTGTTCGGTAGCCGGCACACAATGCGACCTGCTCTTTGATGTCGGGGCATTGTCTGCCCGCCGCATCATTTATTCACTGTCCTCCTCGCAGGTATTTAAGAGGTGCTGACTGCCTGTAATTACCCTCCGGGTTCTAAATAGGGGTGGGGAATCTCCTCTATGGCAGCAGAATCCTAGCAATCGAGAGATTCTCCGGGTCTTCATCGCCTCCATCGTCATTGTGGAGGGTAGTTCGCCCCTCCATCTTGTTGAGTGTTCTAGTAGCCAAGAGGGTGCATCCCCCAACTTGCATATTGTGAAAGGGGGAATAGTAAACACAGGGATGAAATTGTGAGTCAGTCGTATCGATTTGCTTTATGGCCTCGAAGGACCTCTTGTATTCCTTTTATCTTCAAGTGGGTCTTGCATTCACATACGAAGGCGATGGACAGAGAAATAAGCTTCATGTAGTGGAATGTTGAAGTTCTTGAAGCTAATGAAGCTTCCGCGTCATCAATACATGGCGTAGCTTTGGGTTATCGACCCCTCCGGATGTAGCGCCCTAGTTCACCACCTTGTTATTACATTGGTAGTGAAGTACCTCCAATACATTGACATGGTTGATGCTTTAAATCCTATCCGAACTTTTTCGAAACCCCCGATGTTTGTTTCACAATGTTAAACTCAATGAAAGTGATGGGATAAAGTTGCCTAATTGCGTGATACTTCTAATTCCGTGATACGTTTTTTTCACTGAATGTCACGGGGTTGGATATCTTGCTAGGTTGGGTATCATGCTACAACACACAATAGAAACAGGAACTCAACAAGATTAAAAATGTCCTGCTGATATACCCACACATTCTAAACACCCGACATGATCACAGATGTTAAGGCATGAATAAAATAAACTTACCAAAAATATGATGCACAGTAAGGTTAACATAAAAATGATCTTTGTACACAATCAACTCTATTAATTTGGAGTGATTTATTAAAGGATGCATTCAAGACTAATTTAGAAAAATGTTAAACGAATTATCATTGCACCAAATGAGTGGTCTCTGGACCAAAATGATACCATTTTAATTATTTAAATACGATTTAAATTAAGTAGCATATCAAACGATTTATTCTTCTATCAAACACGAATGTTCCCTGGACCCAATGTTCTATTTTAATTATGTAATTACTTTATATTTATTTCTAACAGTTGCAGCGGAGCGCACGGGTACAGCTAGTGAACAATAAAGAGAACAGTAAATAAAACTGACAGAGAATGTATGGAACCCCTATAATTGCGTGAAAACTTTATGCTGTTTTTGATAGTTATTGTGAGCATGGTTGGAATTGTAAAGATGTTTGGGATTTAAAATAAAAGCTTACAATTCTTTTCATTTCTGTCTTTCTCGTTAACTACTTCATAATCGCTTCTTGAGTCCATGAAACATACGATTATTTCGTCGTGACAGCTCAGCGACGCGATAGAGAGGAAGTAATAGGAGTAGTGGGGAGAGTTCCGGAGTAGAGATAAGTGCGAGAGGTCGGTAAAGGAATGCAGTACAGCTGGACTGTACTGGAAACACAACGCTGTACCGCATGCGTGACATCCGATCATTCTGACTGCAGGTGACTGACTAACCTGAACATCCCTTGGCGTAACTTAATGGGCTCGCCTGACCCAGGCGCACAGTATCGGCTACTGTCAGGACTAAATAATAGTTCAAAAGTAGGCGAAAGATGCACTCTTTCGAGAAAGAAGTCTGACGCTATGGTCGAACGGCAAAGCTTTGACTGACATTCAAATAATAAAAAAAAAGGATTACGGGATTAGGGATATCACGGAAATAGGCAACTATACCCTATGTCGGAAATGTTCGTTTTTTTTTTTCTATTTGACAATCCATTTTCTTTAGCCTATAATTAAGACAAACTTTCTTAAAAATGAAAAAAAATTCAAGATATTCAGTAACACAATACTAACATAACTAGGGCTGAAAAAAAGTATTGGTTATAGACTACGCTGCATCGTACGTAGAGATCTGTGTTTACAAATTGCCTGTGTCCACGGACGACTATAGTCTGGGTCAGCTCACTTCATACCCTAAAGGTGAAACCTACCCCCTCCCCCCATTACTACATATGCTAGTGTATTGTGGAGACTTTCTGTTTTGCAGGTTGAATTTGCTTTCGCCAACTTCGTTTCGAATTTCGATACTGACAAATACTGCAAATGGTAGTGATTTTATAACCGTTATGTTGTCAGCTGAGACAAATTGTACTAGATATCTTACCCGGTTACTGGAAGCTAGTGAAATTTGAACATAGTAATAATTAATTAATATCAGTATTAATATTACTACATAATAATTATTTTGTGTGTTGCGTTGTGGTTACAATTCAAGAATATAGTCAGGTAAGTGTAAATAAATATAACATACTTGGGTGTGATAATGCAGGTGGGCAATCGATAGAAATAGGCCTACTATTTCACATTTTAATGAATTTCTTTCGTGTTTAGATTTTTATTACAATAATGTCAAAAAGAGGGAAAAGCTTAGCAGCAACTCCACCAAGAAAACGTAAAGCGTACTGCGAGAGTGGGGATAACTTCCTCTACTGGCGTTCTGTTCTTTCAGATTTAACCGAAAGAAGATAATGACGAAGGAATTATGCTCACGGAGACAGCAATTATAACTAGAATAGCAAAATTATTAGAAGTAATTATTCTTAAGCATACATTTCATGGTGGTATTCGGTTTTCGGAGTTAGTACTAATAATTTCATGTGGTCAAACAAAATACATTTTTAGGTTAGGTCTCGTGTATCAGTTGTTTAATCAGATCAGTGAATTTTATATCACCAGACAAAATACCTAACATGTTACATACGAAAATATGTTACAAATTATTGAATTATTTAGAATAATCTTCCAACATAAAGGCAAAGTACGGTAGGTAAATAAGTAATTCAGTACGTAAGATTGTGTGATGTTTGGTAACAGTTGGCAACACTGACAAGACGGCAATATTTGCTGTTCTTACGTGACCCTCACTACAGTTAAGGTAGCGGCTGTTTGTACAGTCCGCTCCGTATGAATGGACTCAATAGAATTCACATTTACAGGATTACTTGTGTTTCAAATTAGTTAACTCAGAACAAATATTGAATTTACAAAAAATATCACATTTTTCCCCGTGTTCTGAATTCAGTCCTCTTATCATCTATTCTTTGTTGGATTTTTGTTTCGCATTCTTATACAGTCGAATGTGCATTCTATTTACAGACAATAGAGACACCTGGAAAAGCGACGTAGTTTGTAAACAGTATGTATAGAAATTATTTACTATAGTCGTCCACAAGCATTTATGGTTGCCAAGGTCACACACTTTCCCTTCTTCTTACTGCAAACTTACTCACCCTCCTGCCATTCTAATGGGCTGGGGACCGGTTTTACTGTAAAAATCTGAACTTTCTACACTGCAAAAACAAAACCCAAATTCAGTATCTTGTCTAAGCTTGTGCTGTGCTCTTCTGTGTTATGTGTATAGCTGAGAGTTGTCTAAACTAGCGCTGTGATATTCTGTTTTATATATGTAGACACTTTTTCAAGCATTTAATAACCTGTGGCCGAGAGATTAGTCTCTCTGCCTTGCACCGTGGCGACCCGGGTTCGATCTCCGTCTGGATGGTGAACAAAGTGGGCGCGAGGGTTTTTTATCGGAGTTCTCCCATTTCCCCTCACCATTGTCATTCCACCAGTGTTTCCTAATCACCGTCACTATGCGAGATCCTAAGCCAGGTGTCCAGAACAAATAAAAAGAAGCCTGAAAGTTGTACAATTTGTGTTTAATAAAGACTATTATGCTTCGAGTATGCTTCACAGTCTAAATATGCGTAGCCAGACTAAATAGATTATTTTTTATGTTTACAAATATTTTTAATATCTTTCTAGCAGTGAGTCATCCACTATTTCTTCCACGTACAATAAAACTCAGAGTTATGGCAACAGCTTTTGGTGTTAGTTTAAACATCTTAATAAATGTTTGTATTGACGCGATTGAGTCCCTACAAAATGATCCATGCCCACCTTTCCGTTCTCCTAACCGTCTCATGATTCATTTTCCGTTTCATAGTCTCGTCCATCATCTAATTTTCCTCTTGATCATCCCTTCAATCAGTTTACTAGGCATATTATTAATCTCGTCAATCTTCTTTTTTCTTTTCTTCATTTCACCTATCGTTGTTTCTTCATTAATTTTTCTCTGATCAAATTAATTCAGTTCTGATTGTCCTTTCAGCTATTTCCCTATTAAAATATTCTCAGCAATCTGTTATTTCATGCCGTTTCGTCTGTCGTTCTACCCCAATAGTTCCGGATTTTATTTTCCTTCCCATTGCCTTAAATCTTTTTTTATCATCTCTTGTCACTTTCCTCCCAATCATTTAATCACTCCTGATCGTCTTATCAGTTACTTTCTCCTGATTATCTCGTGGTACTACAACACTATTTCATAAGCCTTCTTTCACAAATGACGACACGCTCGCTAGTAAACTACAAACGACCTATAAGCCTAAATAGAACTGAGACGATCAAGAATGAATTGACGAGATGAGCACAAGGAGACTGACGAGATTATTTTTTGCAGTGTAACTTGCAAAGAGAAAAGTTCGTGAGGAGGGTGGGTAAGCGGCCGAAAGTACGTACGACCTTGAACACTTCAGAATTCTGTGTTCCACTATACCCTGATAACAATACTTTTCTTCAGCCCTAGACATGACAAATCCCAAACAAATATCATTTAACCTCAATCGCAGACTTATCTGTGTAGACTTTCCTCCTAGATCAGGGCTGGGCGTCGAGAGCGGATCTAGACTTTAAACGGGGACGCTCAATATTCATCCGTCACTCCATCAACGCTGCGCGGTGTTCGGCGGGGAAGAAAGGGGATGAAGAGAAATCATATGGCTCCCCGTGAGAGAGTAGAATCCGCTCTTGCTGCCCAGCTCTGTCCTAGATTCACCAAGAAGTTGTAAAAGGTTGTTGAAATCAGTTATTTCACGAGAAAAATGCGATGGGAGGATAATATTAAAATGGATTTGAGAGAGGTGGGATATGATGATAGAGACTGGATTAATCTTGCACAGGATAGGGACCGATGGCGGGCTTATGTGATGGCGGCAACGAACCTGCGGGTTCCTTAAAAACCATTTGTAAGTAAGATCGTTCCTATCACAGTACGTTGGATTCTCTAACCGAGCCGTTATGTCTGCCCATGCTTTTTTACCTAGGTTAGCTGTTATCTTGTTATAGAGCCTATGCTTTGATGTTAATGTATAAAGAAATTAAGAAATACTATGCATATAACGGAATACCTTGACAAAACGTACTGGAACATTGTCTTCCTCCTCAACACATTCCACTTGACTGGTCGGTGTCGTGTGTGGAATGGCGACATTTCGTGCTCGGCTAAGATCTTAAAGTTTTGGTGTCATAGTTTAGATGCTGAATATGTTACCTGCTGTAATGTGAAAGTAACTTTTGCTCTGTATAGGAGATGACAGCAGGTTTTGAAACAGTGTCTGTAAAGCGAGGGACTGGGATTGGATCCGTGACTGTGAATACAACGCAGTCACGCTATCTGTTGGAAGAGGGTGAGAGCGAAGGCAGTTTTCCGGCTGATCCCGGGCGATTGTTATGCTGGAAAACTTGTTCACTTGAGTTCATATATAATCGTAAATTAGAAATTATCGCTTTTACGTAACTGTCACTAGAATGGCACAGAACCACTTGAATCGTTTTATTTTCTTTGGACGGTTTTTAAACGGTTATTTAATGACGCTGTATCACCTAGTAAAATATCTGATGTCGATGGAATCGGTGATAGCGAGGTGATATTTGGCGAGTTGAGGTCGAGGATTCGCCTTACATTTCTGAAAACCTAACTTGGGTTCGAACCCACTCCAGAACGCAGCCCCGACTCTGCAAGCAAACGCGCCACCCTCTGAACTATCCCAGTGGCTTCTTCACACGCTCTCTTCATAGTTTAATACTTTGGTTTCACAAGTAAAGAACCTTCGTTGCAGGGTTGGGTTCAGGAAGCCATAAATCTGACTGACACGCTCCCCCAATTAGTGAAACTGTGGACAAAGATACCGCCAGGAGACCGCCGAGAATGCTGTGTTGTGAATTTTCCATTTTTGAAAGAATTCAACCAGTTGCAAAAGAAAATACATTTAAAGAGTGAAGCCAAGCGCAAACATGGCAACAGCTGAAAGTTTTAGCAAGTCTACTTCCCTAACTGGCCTGTCAATCACTGTCATCTGTGTAGAAGTGGTATGAGGCCAGGGTTCTTTACTTGTGGAGCCGAGAGTAGTTACAATGCTTGTTGTGGAATCTGAGGTTTGAGTATTCAAATTTGTTCGGAGGCAGTTGAATTATAAGGGAAATCAAATTTATTTGAGTGACTTCTAAACGGAATTCAAATTGGGAGTCCAATGTAGTAGATTTAGGTCATGTGAAAATGTCCTATTCTATTTGAGGAGCGAGGATGGTGAAATCTGGCAAAAAAAAAGTTTATTTTTTTAAAATAACTACACACCAAAATTGTCTAAGGAACATAGTATTTTTCATTTAATTCTCAATGAAGAAACATACTACAATATGACATGTAAGTATTATTATGTATTATTTATGTATAGAAAAACATTCTACACGGTATGAAAGTGTGTAATTTAATATGTCTGAAACACAATATGTATGTATATATACGATTTAAATGTCGTGCGCGCTGGGATTTTAAATAGCACCCTATTATTTGTTGATTTTCCGCAAGTTTGATTTTCTGACACGGTACTTGTAAAAATGGATATAACTCAGGTTCCAATAAAAGGAAGTTCATGAAATTTTGAGCACATCTTTAGCAGACTATAAGTCAATTTTTGCCTTGATTGGAATTGTGATGTTTTATGTATATGTGAATATAATGTCCAATATGGAAATCTCTGACCATAAAATAATAATTAGTCATGTTCATAAGCTTGTATTATTGTAACCATGTGAAATATTAAACATTTCATCTAAACAATTTATATATTGTTTTTTTGTGAGTAAAATGCCAACAAAGTTTGTTGATATCTTAAAAAACTGACCGAGTTATATCAATTTCAGTAAATACCTATGCGAAGTTTTTTTTTTTTTTTGTTAAATTTTCACCTCCACCCTTTAATTTTCAAATATTTTTGGCAGTGGATTTAAGGTTTCACTTAGTTAACTTTGACGTAGGAAAAAAATTTGAAAGTATTAAACAAATAAGAAAGAAATTAGAAATTTAGGGCCTCAGAAAAAAAAAATACACGTCATCTCTTCTCGTCCATATCATTGCTATTTTATTCTCCTACATCTCCCTGTCTCCATGTGCAATGAATTCTGTCTTGCAGGTGCTCAACTCTCAGAAATGTAATTCTTCACACTGCCAGACTATAGTGAACACGAAACAACCCTGAACATGCAATAAGACAATTGAATGCTGCGTGAGGCGCACTGTTGCCAGAGAGACAGAGCGAGAGTGACAGAGACGGAAAATAGTAGCCGTTCTTTCTGTTTTATACTGCACATTTTCTGCATGTGAAGAAATAGATAAAAAGGCTTCATCATTGGGAGCTAGCGCGTTTCATTAACTAGACAACATTGCAGCAATCTCAGTGGTTGATTGCTTAATAGCTTCTAACCCCGCCTCATGTTGATAGTTGTTCTGTGTTCACTATAACAGAATCGTACAACAAATTACAAATATTAACTAGTATCCGCTATACTTATCTAGCAAAAAAACACAAATTTGGCAACATTGATAATTGAACGTCAGTCCCATTTCTTGCCAGTACAACTTAAACGCCATCTAGTGGTAGTAGTGAGTGTTGTAACTACATACTTGCCACCTTTACCACCGTGTATAGTTTTTATGCAGACTTAGGTTATACAGAGTTAGGTCAGAAAACATTACTAATAAACTATGCATAAGTGATGGATGTACAAAACAGCCTGTAACTGTACATGGGAATTGCTTTGTAGTAGGCCCCTAATATATACGAAACCCGTTGTTTAAGCGTTGTATAAAGAAAGAAAATGTCCGCCCCTCTAGTAGCTGTTGGTATTGATTGTCATTTTATGATGATGATTGCCTTGTAGCCACAGAAAAACAAATCAAAGCGCACAAAATAATTAGAATAATCTTGCTGTAGCTGTAGTCTTTGACCAAAATATAACATGGTAATCGACCAGGGCGAGTTGTATTATCGATACTTAGCGCGGCACACTAGCGCGCACTATCCCATCGGATGCAACAGAAAACCTCAGTTATTCTACTCGTATTACCTTTCGTAATGAAGTAATGAGGAAACTATGACGTAGCTGTGTAACAGTTGTACTGTTATACACGACATATGTAGTGATTATTTATTAGTAAGGAATTTACACACGACTTATAAACGAGCTAGTCATTCTGTAAGTATAAGACAGTTAAACGACTGTACAAGAATTTTTATTAGTAAGATGTTAAGAGTCTAAGGGAAAACATAGGTCCGATGGTGTCATTCAGTGGCTCGCACGAACCGCTTGTTAACTTTGTCGCAGTTCGTAGAATCGGTTGTTATGTTTAAGAAAGTAGCTCTTTTACAGAAGGGAAGAACATTATTAAGCACGAAATTCTCCAGTTTTTTAAATATCAGGGTGAAAGGAGTAGTACAACCAGTGGCGTATACTGGTTAAAGGGTTTGGGCTACCACTGACCCTATTATTACACAAAATATATCTAACAATTACTTTAATTTTAATTACTATGGTAAAACTAATAATACAAAAATTATTACATTATGTTATATTATAAACTTTTTCTTTTGTAATTTCCTTGGGCTACCGCCGGTAGCCCGGGTAGTCCGCAAAATACGCCCCTGAGTACAACTGCATTAATTTTAAGAACAGGATCTTTAGGTTAGTAATCAAAAGGTCCAATGTCATTTTAGTATTTACTCGTAAATAACGGTTTAGCCCAAAAAAATAATTTATGTCTGAAGTTTGACTCCCATTTGAGACGTATGAGTGCTAAGATATCAACGCGAAGAACAAAACGAAAAAAAATATTCCTTTGTCATTTTTTCGAAAAAGGGTTCATTTGTGTAATAACTAGATTTCGGATTTTAGGTTAAATGCCTATTTTTTTTTCTGAAGGGATATACTAAAACTAGTTAAATATCTTCGCATTTTATATGAGATATGAATGTTTGAAAGCGCTTTTATTATGCCTAAAATGCCCATTTTGCCCTTTGATACCTATTTTAAGAATTTAGAGCCTAAAATTGCGTATTTGTATTTTTTTACCTATATATTTTTAAATTTTCGTGTAGCAGTGAAAGAGAAAGTTTTAAATGTCATGGAGTGGGTTAGGTTCAAATATCCTGTAGGCCCAATAGTTTGGCTGTAGGAATGAAGAAATTCCTGGAAGATGTCTGATCTTTTAGAGCACTTGATCAGACAGTAGGAATGTGCTGAATCGGGAGGATGCAGTTCTCGCTAAAGAAATTAGCATGAAAAATATTGCTTGATTTAAATATGCATCCATTGTTTCGGTATCATTGGGAAGAATTTTTTTCGCTTATAAAATGGTTCTGTCTAAGAAAAGACAAAGTTTCACAATAGAAAATTAGAGAAAAACTTTGTGTATTGCAATGCCAATTATGAATAATGTGTTAACTGTAAATTAATTGGTAGGCTAAATTAATTAATTAAATTGTAATATGAGCACTTATGTGTTAGCAGCCTTAGAGCAATGAGGCCGATGAATTCATTAAAAATTATGTACCGGTATTCATAATTTAGGTAAGACTTAACAAAAACTGAAGTTTCTAACCGCAATATTTGTTTACTGTTTTTGTCACTGTATACCGTAATGATTAATACTCACTAATTAATTACATTTTTATAGTTATTGTAGTTTGTTTGGATAGAAATTACATTTTAGCTGCATAAAATAGTACTTTTAGCTGCTTGAAATTGTATTTTTAGGAGCCTAAGTCTATGTTTTTAGTGCCTAATTTAATAAATTCAGGGTCTATTTGAGGTGTAGTAATAACGTACAAAATTAACTGATTAAAACGCATTTACAGTGTAACGGAAATTTAATGGATTTCCTCCTAACATATTCACGTCATCCACATAAACAAGAAGCTGATGTAACCCGTTGAATTCCAAACCGTTTCTGTTTTAGACATTGCAAAAGTTTTAAAAATTAATCTCATAACGTAAATTTTTCGGCGATTTTCTTTTAAATTTAAGCGCACGTGTAATTAGTAGACGCCAGGAGCGCGTGGGCGTCTGGTTATTTGCAAGCCTGACTTAGGCCCAATTGTATAAAACTCCCTGACTAAAGATCAATTTTGATCGAAGATCGAAAAGTAAACCGAGTTCAGACACTTCTTCTATTGTATAAAACTTTTCTGCGATCAAATTACCTTGGTTCAAATGCAATCTAAGTTCACGTGAAAAGGATTTGGCAACATCGCATAAACAGGTGAAATACGTGATGCGCGGACCATGTTATACAG